>NC_134827.1:61730051-61926303 GCF_004210375.1 Tachypleus tridentatus
CAGCATATCCTAAATTGCTCTAAGGTCTCAAAGAACCTGACATTCACAGCATATCCTAAATTGCTCTAAGGTCTCAAAGAACCTGACATTCACAGCATATTCTAAATTGCTCTAAGGTTTCAAAGAACCTGACATTCACAGCATATTCTAAATTGCTCTAAGGTCTCAAAGAACCTGACATTCACAGCATATTCTAAATTGCTCTAAGGTCTCAAAGAACCTGACATTCACAGCATATTCTAAATTGCTCTAAGGTCTCAAAGAACCTGACATTCACAGCATATTCTAAATTGCTCTAAGGTCTCAAAGAACCTGACATTCACAGCATATTCACAGCTAAATTGCTCTAAGGTCTCAAAGAACCTGACATTCACAGCATATTTTAAATTGTTCTAAGGTCTCAAAGAACCTGACATTCACAGCATATTTTAAATTGTTCTAAGGTCTCAAAGAACCTGACATTCACAGCATATTCTAAATTGTTCTAAGGTCTCAAAGAACCTGACATTCACAGCATATCCTAAATTGCTCTAAGGTCTCAAAGAACCTGACATTCACAGCATATACTAAATTGCTCTAAGGTTTCAAAGAACCTGACATTCACAGCATATTTTAAATTGTTCTAAGGTCTCAAAGAACCTGACATTCACAGCATATTCTAAATTGCTCTAAGGTCTCAAAGAACCTGACATTCACAGCATATTCTAAATTGCTCTAAGGTCTCAAAGAACCTGACATTCACAGCATATTCTAAATTGCTCTAAGGTCTCAAAGAACCTGACATTCACAGCATATTCACAGCTAAATTGCTCTAAGGTCTCAAAACCTGACATTCACAGCATATTCTAAATTGTTCTAAGGTCTCAAAGAACCTGACATTCACAGCATATTCTAAATTGCTCTAAGGTCTCAAAGAACCTGACATTCACAGCATATCCTAAATTGCTCTAAGGTCTCAAAGAACCTGACATTCACAGCATATTCTAAATTGCTCTAAGGTCTCAAAGAACCTGACATTCACAGCATATTCTAAATTGCTCTAAGGTCTCAAAGAACCTGACATTCACAGCATATTCTAAATTGCTCTAAGGTCTCAAAGAACCTGACATTCACAGCATATTTTAAATTGCTCTAAGGTCTCAAAGAACCTGACATTCACAGCATATTTTAAATTGCTCTAAGGTTTCAAAGAACCTGACATTCACAGCATATTCTAAATTGCTCTAAGGTCTCAAAGAACCTGACATTCACAGCATATCCTAAATTGCTCTAAGGTCTCAAAGAACCTGACATTCACAGCATATCCTAAATTGCTCAGTCTCAAAGAACCTGACATTCACAGCTAAATTGCTCTAAGGTCTCAAAGAACCTGACATTCACAGCATATCCGAAATTGTTCTAAGGTCTCAAAGAACCTGAAATTCACAGCATATTCTAATTTGCTCTAAGATCTCAAATTACCTGACATTCACAGTATATTCCATATTGCTCTAAGGTCTCAAAGAACCTGACATTCACAGCAAAGAACCTGACATTCACAGCATTCTAAATTGCTCTAAGGTCTCAAAGAACCTGACATTCACAGCATATTCTAAATTGCTCTAAGGTCTCAAAGAACCTGACATTCACAGCATATTCTAAATTGCTCTAAGGTCTCAAAGAACCTGACATTCACAGCATATTTTAAATTGTTCTAAGGTCTCAAAGAACCTGACATTCACAGCATATTTTAAATTGTTCTAAGGTCTCAAAGAACCTGACATTCACAGCATATCCTAAATTGCTCTAAGGTCTCAAAGAACCTGACATTCACAGCATATTCTAAATTGCTCTAAGGTCTCAAAGAACCTGACATTCACAGCATATTCTAAATTGCTCTAAGGTCTCAAAGAACCTGACATTCACAGCATATTCTAAATTGCTCTAAGGTCTCAAAGAACCTGACATTCACAGCATATTCTAAATTGCTCTAAGGTCTCAAAGAACCTGACATTCACAGCATATTCTAAATTTTCTAAGGTCTCAAAGAACCTGACATTCACAGCATATTCTAAATTGCTCTAAGGTCTCAAAGAACCTGACATTCACAGCATATCCTAAATTGTTCTAAGGTCTCAAAGAACCTGACATTCACAGCATATTCTAAATTGCTCTAAGGTCTCAAAGAACCTGACATTCACAGCATATTCTAAATTGCTCTAAGGTCTCAAAGAACCTGACATTCACAGCATATTCCTAAATTGCTCTAAGGTCTCAAAGAACCTGACATTCACAGCATATTCTAAATTGCTCTAAGGTCTCAAAGAACCTGACATTCACAGCATATTTTAAATTGTTCTAAGGTCTCAAAGAACCTGACATTCACAGCATATTTTAAATTGTTCTAAGGTCTCAAAGAACCTGACATTCACAGCATATCCTAAATTGCTCTAAGGTCTCAAAGAACCTGACATTCACAGCATATCCTAAATTGCTCTAAGGTCTCAAAGAACCTGACATTCACAGCATATTCTAAATTGCTCTAAGGTCTCAAAGAACCTGACATTCACAGCATTCTAAATTGCTCTAAGGTCTCAAAGAACCTGACATTCACAGCATATTAAATTGCTCTAAGGTCTCAAAGAACCTGACATTCACAGCATATTCTAAATTGCTCTAAGGTCTCAAAGAACCTGACATTCACAGCATATTCTAAATTGCTCTAAGGTCTCAAAGAACCTGACATTCACAGCATATTCTAAATTGCTCTAAGGTCTCAAAGAACCTGACATTCACAGCATATTCTAAATTGCTCTAAGGTCTCAAAGAACCTGACATTCACTCTAAGGTCTCAAAGAACCTGACATTCACAGCATATTCTAAATTGCTCTAAGGTCTCAAAGAACCTGACATTCACAGCATATTCTAAATTGCTCTAAGGTCTCAAAGAACCTGACATTCACAGCATATTCCTAAATTGCTCTAAGGTCTCAAAGAACCTGACATTCACAGCATATTTTAAATTGCTCTAAGGTCTCAAAGAACCTGACATTCACAGCATACTAAATTTCTAAGGTCTCAAAGAACCTGACATTCACAGCATATTCTAAATTGCTCTAAGGTCTCAAAGAACCTGACATTCACAGCATATTCTAAATTGCTCTAAGGTCTCAAAGAACCTGACATTCACAGCATATTCTAAATTGTTCTAAGGTCTCAAAGAACCTGACATTCACAGCATATTTTAAATTGTTCTAAGGTCTCAAAGAACCTGACATTCACAGCATATTCTAAATTGCTCTAAGGTCTCAAAGAACCTGACATTCACAGCATATCCTAAATTGCTCTAAGGTCTCAAAGAACCTGACATTCACAGCATATCTAAGGTCTAAATTGCATATTCTAAATTGCTCTAAGGTCTCAAAGAACCTGACATTCACAGCATATCTAAATTGCTCTAAGGTCTCAAAGAACCTGACATTCACAGCATATTCTAAATTGCTCTAAGGTCTCAAAGAACCTGACATTCACAGCATATTCTAAATTGCTCTAAGGTCTCAAAGAACCTGACATTCACAGCATATTCTAAATTGCTCTAAGGTCTCAAAGAACCTGACATTCACAGCATATAAATTGCTCTAAGGTCTCAAAGAACCTGACATTCACAGCATATCTAAATTGCTCTAAGGTCTCAAAGAACCTGACATTCACAGCATATTCTAAATTGTTCTAAGGTCTCAAAGAACCTGACATTCACAGCATATCCTAAATTGCTCTAAGGTCTCAAAGAACCTGACATTCACAGCATATTCTAAATTGACATTCTAAGGTCTCAAAGAACCTGACATTCACAGCATATTCTAAATTTGCTCTAAGGTCTCAAAGAACCTGACATTCACAGCATATCCTAAATTGCTCTAAGGTCTCAAAGAACCTGACATTCACAGCATATCCTAAATTGCTCTAAGGTCTCAAAGAACCTAACATTCACAGCATATTCTAAATTGCTCTAAGGTCTCAAAGAACCTGACATTCACAGCTTATTCTAAATTGCTCTAAGGTCTCAAAGAACCTGACATTCACAGCATATTCTAAATTGCTCTAAGGTCTCAAAGAACCTGACATTCACAGCATATTGACATTCTAAATTGCTCTAAGGTCTCAAAGAACCTGACATTCACAGCATATTTTAAATTGTTCTAAGGTCTCAAAGAACCTGACATTCACAGCATATTTTAAATTGTTCTAAGGTCTCAAAGAACCTGACATTCACAGCATATAAATTGCTCTAAGGTCTCAAAGAACCTGACATTCACAGCATATATCTAAATTCTCTAAGGTCTCAAAGAACCTGACATTCACAGCATATTCTAAATTGCTCTAAGGTCTCAAAGAACCTGACATTCACAGCATATTCTAAATTGCTCTAAGGTCTCAAAGAACCTGACATTCACAGCATATTCTAAATTGCTCTAAGGTCTAAATTGCTCTAAAGGTCTCAAAGAACCTGACATTCACAGCATATTCTAAATTGCTCTAAGGTCTCAAAGAACCTGACATTCACAGCATATTCTAAATTGTTCTAAGGTCTCAAAGAACCTGACATTCACAGCATATTCTAAATTGCTCTAAGGTCTCAAAGAACCTGACATTCACAGCATATTCTAAATTGCTCTAAGGTCTCAAAGAACCTGACATTCACAGCATATCCTAAATTGCTCTAAGGTCTCAAAGAACCTGACATTCACAGCATATTTAAAAATTGCTCTAAGGTCTCAAAGAACCTGACATTCACAGCATATCCTAAATTGCTCTAAGGTCTCAAAGAACCTGACATTCACAGCATATTCTAAATTGCTCTAAGGTCTCAAAGAACCTGACATTCACAGCATATTCTAAATTGCTCTAAGGTCTCAAAGAACCTGACATTCACAGCATATTCTAAATTGCTCTAAGGTCTCAAAGAACCTGACATTCACAGCATATTCTAAATTGCTCTAAGGTCTCAAAGAACCTGACATTCACAGCATATTCTAAATTGCTCTAAGGTCTCAAAGAACCTGACATTCACAGCATATTTTAAATTGTTCTAAGGTCTCAAAGAACCTGACATTCACAGCATATTTTAAATTGTTCTAAGGTCTCAAAGAACCTGACATTCACAGCATATTCTAAATTGTTCTAAGGTCTCAAAGAACCTGACATTCACAGCATATTCTAAATTGCTCTAAGGTCTCAAAGAACCTGACATTCACAGCATATTCTAAATTGCTCTAAGGTCTCAAAGAACCTGACATTCACAGCATATTCTAAATTGCTCTAAGGTCTCAAAGAACCTGACATTCACAGCATATCCTAAATTGCTCTAAGGTCTCAAAGAACCTGACATTCACAGCATATCCTAAATTGCTCTAAGGTCTCAAAGAACCTGACATTCACAGCATATTCTAAATTGCTCTAAGGTCTCAAAGAACCTGACATTCACAGCATATTCTAAATTGCTCTAAGGTCTCAAAGAACCTGACATTCACAGCATATTCTAAATTGCTCTAAGGTCTCAAAGAACCTGACATTCACAGCATATCTAAATTGCTCTAAGGTCTCAAAGAACCTGACATTCACAGCATATTCTAAATTGCTCTAAGGTCTCAAAGAACCTGACATTCACAGCATATTCTAAATTGCTCTAAGGTCTCAAAGAACCTGACATTCACAGCATATTCTAAATTGCTCTAAGGTCTCAAAGAACCTGACATTCACAGCATATTCTAAATTGCTCTAAGGTCTCAAAGAACCTGACATTCACAGCATATTCTAAATTGTTCTAAGGTCTCAAAGAACCTGACATTCACAGCATATTCTAAATTGCTCTAAGGTCTCAAAGAACCTGACATTCACAGCTAAATTGCTCTAAGGTCTCAAAGAACCTGACATTCACAGCATATTTTAAATTGTTCTAAGGTCTCAAAGAACCTGACATTCACAGCATATTCTAAATTGTTCTAAGGTCTCAAAGAACCTGACATTCACAGCATATTTTAAATTGCTCTAAGGTCTCAAAGAACCTAACATTCACAGCATATTCTAAATTGCTCTAAGGTCTCAAAGAACCTGACATTCACAGCATATTCTAAATTGCTCTAAGGTCTCAAAGAACCTGACATTCACAGCATATTCTAAATTGCTCTAAGGTCTCAAAGAACCTGACATTCACAGCATATTCTAAATTGCTCTAAGGTCTCAAAGAACCTGACATTCACAGCATATTCTAAATTGTTCTAAGGTCTCAAAGAACCTAACATTCACAGCATATTCTAAATTGTTCTAAGGTCTCAAAGAACCTGACATTCACAGCATATCCTAAATTGCTCTAAGGTCTCAAAGAACCTGACATTCACAGCATATTCTAAATTGCTCTAAGGTCTCAAAGAACCTGACATTCACAGCATATTCTAAATTGCTCTAAGGTCTCAAAGAACCTGACATTCACAGCATATCCTAAATTGCTCTAAGGTCTCAAAGAACCTGACATTCACAGCATATTCTAAATTGCTCTAAGGTCTCAAAGAACCTGACATTCACAGCATATTCTAAATTGCTCTAAGGTCTCAAAGAACCTGACATTCACAGCATATTCTAAATTGCTCTAAGGTCTCAAAGAACCTGACATTCACAGCATATTCTAAATTGCTCTAAGGTCTCAAAGAACCTGACATTCACAGCATATTCTAAATTGCTCTAAGGTCTCAAAGAACCTGACATTCACAGCATAAATTGCTCTAAGGTCTCAAAGAACCTGACATTCTAAGGTCTCAAAGAACCTGACATTCACAGCATATTCTAAATTGCTCTAAGGTCTCAAAGAACCTGACATTCACAGCATATTTTAAATTGTTCTAAGGTCTCAAAGAACCTGACATTCACAGCATATTTTAAATTGTTCTAAGGTCTCAAAGAACCTGACATTCACAGCATATTTCTAAATTGCTCTAAGGTCTCAAAGAACCTGACATTCACAGCATATTCTAAATTGCTCTAAGGTTTCAAAGAACCTGACATTCACAGCATATTCTAAATTGCTCTAAGGTCTCAAAGAACCTGACATTCACAGCATATCCTAAATTGCTCTAAGGTCTCAAAGAACCTGACATTCACAGCATATTCTAAATTGCTCTAAGGTCTCAAAGAACCTGACATTCACAGCATATCCTAAATTGCTCTAAGGTCTCAAAGAACCTGACATTCACAGCATATCCTAAATTGCTCTAAGGTCTCAAAGAACCTGACATTCACAGCATATCCTAAATTGTTCTAAGGTCTCAAAGAACCTGACATTCACAGCTGACATTCAAGCATATCCTAAATTGCTCTAAGGTCTCAAAGAACCTGACATTCACAGCATATCCTAAATTGCTCTAAGGTCTCAAAGAACCTGACATTCACAGCATATATAAGGTCTAAATTGCTCTAAGGTCTCAAAGAACCTGACATTCACACATATATCTAAATTGCTCTAAGGTCTCAAAGAACCTGACATTCACAGCATATCCTAAATTGCTCTAAGGTCTCAAAGAACCTGACATTCACAGCATATTCTAAATTGCTCTAAGGTCTCAAAGAACCTGACATTCACAGCATATTCTAAATTGCTCTAAGGTCTCAAAGAACCTGACATTCACAGCATTTCTAAATTTCTCTAAGGTCTCAAAGAACCTGACATTCACAGCATATTCTAAATTGCTCTAAGGTCTCAAAGAACCTGACATTCACAGCATATTCTAAATTGTTCTAAGGTCTCAAAGAACCTGACATTCACAGCATATTCTAAATTGTTCTAAGGTCTCAAAGAACCTGACATTCACAGCATATTGTTCTAAGGTCTCAAAGAAAATTGCATATCCTAAATTTCTAAGGTCTCAAAGAACCTGACATTCACAGCATATAAATCTAAGGTCTAAATTGCTCTAAGGTCTCAAAGAACCTGACATTCACAGCATATCTAAATTGCTCTAAGGTCTCAAAGAACCTGACATTCACAGCATATCCTAAATTGCTCTAAGGTCTCAAAGAACCTGACATTCACAGCATATTCTAAATTGCTCTAAGGTCTCAAAGAACCTGACATTCACAGCATATTCTAAATTGCTCTAAGGTCTCAAAGAACCTGACATTCACAGCATATCTAAATTGCTCTAAGGTCTCAAAGAACCTGACATTCACAGCATATTCCTAAATTGCTCTAAGGTCTCAAAGAACCTGACATTCACAGCATATTTTAAATTGCTCTAAGGTCTCAAAGAAAATTGGTCTCAAAGAACCTCTAAGGTCTCAAAGAACCTGACATTCACAGCATATTTTAAATTGCTCTAAGGTCTCAAAGAACCTGACATTCACAGCATATTCTAAATTGCTCTAAGGTCTCAAAGAACCTGACATTCACAGCATATTCTAAATTGCTCTAAGGTCTCAAAGAACCTGACATTCACAGCATATTCTAAATTGTTCTAAGGTCTCAAAGAACCTGACATTCACAGCATATCCTAAATCTAAGGTCTCAAAGAACCTGACAGGTCTCTAAATTGTTCTAAGGTCTCAAAACCTGACATTCACAGCATATTCTAAATTGCTCTAAGGTCTCAAAGAACCTGACATTCACAGCATATTCTAAATTGCTCTAAGGTCTCAAAGAACCTGACATTCACAGCATATTCTAAATTGCTCTAAGGTCTCAAAGAACCTGACATTCACAGCATATTTTAAATTGTTCTAAGGTCTCAAAGAACCTGACATTCACAGCATATTCTAAATTGCTCTAAGGTCTCAAAGAACCTGACATTCACAGCATATCCTAAATTGCTCTAAGGTCTCAAAGAACCTGACATTCACAGCATATTCTAAATTGCTCTAAGGTCTCAAAGAACCTGACATTCACAGCATATTCTAAATTGCTCTAAGGTCTCAAAGAACCTGACATTCACAGCATATTCTAAATTGCTCTAAGGTCTCAAAGAACCTGACATTCACAGCATATTCTAAATTGCTCTAAGGTCTCAAAGAACCTGACATTCACAGCATATTCTAAATTGCTCTAAGGTCTCAAAGAACCTGACATTCACAGCATATTCTAAATTGTTCTAAGGTCTCAAAGAACCTGACATTCACAGCATATTCTAAATTGTTCTAAGGTCTCAAAGAACCTGACATTCACAGCATATTCTAAATTGCTCTAAGGTCTCAAAGAACCTGACATTCACAGCATATAAATTGCTCTAAGGTCTCAAAGAACCTAAATTGCTCTAAGGTCTCAAAGAACCTGACATTCACAGCATATTCTAAATTGCTCTAAGGTCTCAAAGAACCTGACATTCACAGCATATTCTAAATTGCTCTAAGGTCTCAAAGAACCTGACATTCACAGCATATTCTAAATTGCTCTCTAAGGTCTCAAAGAACCTGACATTCACAGCATATCCTAAATTGCTCTAAGGTCTCAAAGAACCTGACATTCACAGCATATTCTAAATTGCTCTAAGGTCTCAAAGAACCTGACATTCACAGCATATTCTAAATTGCTCTAAGGTCTCAAAGAACCTGACATTCACAGCATATCCTAAATTGCTCTAAGGTCTCAAAGAACCTGACATTCACAGCATATTCTAAATTGCTCTAAGGTCTCAAAGAACCTGACATTCACAGCATATCCTAAATTGCTCTAAGGTCTCAAAGAACCTGACATTCACAGCATATTCTAAATTGCTCTAAGGTCTCAAAGAACCTGACATTCACAGCATATCCTAAATTGTTCTAAGGTCTCAAAGAACCTGACATTCACAGCATATTCTAAATTGTTCTAAGGTCTCAAAGAACCTGACATTCACAGCATATCCTAAATTGCTCTAAGGTCTCAAAGAACCTGACATTCACAGCATATTCTAAATTGCTCTAAGGTCTCAAAGAACCTGACATTCACAGCATATCCTAAATTGCTCTAAGGTCTCAAAGAACCTGACATTCACAGCATATTCTAAATTGCTCTAAGGTCTCAAAGAACCTGACATTCACAGCATATCCTAAATTGCTCTAAGGTCTCAAAGAACCTGACATTCACAGCATATTCTAAATTGCTCTAAGGTCTCAAAGAACCTGACATTCACAGCATATTCCAAATTGCTCTAAGGTCTCAAAGAACCTGACATTCACAGCATATTCTAAATTGCTCTAAGGTCTCAAAGAACCTGACATTCACAGCATATTTTAATATTAAATTTCTAAGGTCTCAAAGAACATGACATTCACGGCATATTCTAAATTGCTCTAAGGTCTCAAAGAACCTGACATTCACAGCATATTCTAAATTGCTCTAAGGTCTCAAAGAACCTGACATTCACAGCATATTCTAAATTGTTCTAAGGTCTCAAAGAACCTGACATTCACAGCATATTCTAAATTGTTCTAAGGTCTCAAAGAACCTGACATTCACAGCATATTTTAAATTGTTCTAAGGTCTCAAAGAACCTGACATTCACAGCATATCCTAAATTGCTCTAAGGTCTCAAAGAACCTGACATTCACAGCATATTCTAAATTGCTCTAAGGTCTCAAAGAACCTGACATTCACAGCATATTCTAAATTGCTCTAAGGTCTCAAAGAACCTGACATTCACAGCATATTCTAAATTGTTCTAAGGTCTCAAAGAACCTGACATTCACAGCATATTCTAAATTGCTCTAAGGTCTCAAAGAACCTGACATTCACAGCATATTCTAAATTGCTCTCTAAGGTCTCAAAGAACCTGACATTCACAGCATATTCTAAATTGCTCTAAGGTCTCAAAGAACCTGACATTCACAGCATATTCTAAATTGCTCTAAGGTCTCAAAGAACCTGACATTCACAGCATACTAAATTGCTCTAAGGTCTCAAAGAACCTGACATTCACAGCATATTCTCAAAGAAAATTCACAGCATATCCTAAATTGCTCTAAGGTCTCAAAGAACCTGACATTCACAGCATATTCCTAAATTGCTCTAAGGTCTCAAAGAACCTGACATTCACAGCATATCCTAAATTGCTCTAAGGTCTCAAAGAACCTGACATTCACACATTCACAGCATATTCTAAATTGCTCTAAGGTCTCAAAGAACCTGACATTCACAGCATATAAATTGCTCTAAGGTCTCAAAGAACCTGACATTCACAGCATATTCTAAATTGCTCTAAGGTCTCAAAGAACCTGACATTCACAGCACATTCACAGCATATTTTAAATTGCTCTAAGGTCTCAAAGAATGACATTCACAGCATATTCTAAATTGCTCTAAGGTCTCAAAGAACCTGACATTCACAGCATATTCTAAATTGCTCTAAGGTCTCAAAGAACCTGACATTCACAGCATATTTTAAATTGTTCTAAGGTCTCAAAGAACCTGACATTCACAGCATATTTTAAATTGTTCTAAGGTCTCAAAGAACCTAACATTCACAGCATATTCTAAATCTGTCTCTGACATTCACAGCATATTCTAAATTGTCTCAAAGAACCTGACATTCACAGCATATCTAAATTGCTCTAAGGTCTCAAAGAACCTGACATTCACAGCATATTCTAAATTGCTCTAAGATCTCAAAGAACCTGACATTCACAGCATATTCTAAATTTCTCTAAGGTCTCAAAGAAACTGAATTCACAGCATATCCTAAATTGCTCTAAGGTCTCAAAGAACCTGACATTCACAGCATATCCTAAATTGTTCTAAGGTCTCAAAGAACCTGACATTAACAGCATATCTAAATTGTTCTAAGGTATCGAAGAACCTGACATTCACAGCATATCCTAAATTGTTCTAAGGTCTCAAAGAACCTGACATTCACAGCATATTCTAAATTGCTCTAAGGTCTCAAAGAACCTGACATTCACAGCATATTCTAAATTGCTCTAAGGTCTCAAAGAACCTGACATTCACAGCATATTCTAAATTGCTCTAAGGTCTCAAAGAACCTGACATTCACAGCATATCCTAAATTGCTCTAAGGTCTCAAAGAACCTGACATTCACAGCATATCCTAAATTGCTCTAAGGTCTCAAAGAACCTGACATTCACAGCATATTCTAAATTGCTCTAAGGTCTCAAAGAACCTGACATTCACAGCTTATTCTAAATTGCTCTAAGGTCTCAAAGAACCTGACATTCACAGCATATTCTAAATTGCTCTAAGGTCTCAAAGAACCTGACATTCACAGCATATTCTAAATTGCTCTAAGGTCTCAAAGAACCTGACATTCACAGCATATTCTAAATTGCTCTAAGGTCTCAAAGAACCTGACATTCACAGCATATTCTAAATTGCTCTAAGGTCTCAAAGAACCTGACATTCACAGCATATTCTAAATCTAAGGTCTCAAAGAACCTGACATTCACAGCATATTCTAAATTGTCTAAGGTCTCAAAGAACCTGACATTCACAGCATATTCTAAATTGCTCTAAGGTCTCAAAGAACCTGACATTCACAGCATATTCTAAATTGCTCTAAGGTCTCAAAGAACCTGACATTCACAGCATATTCTAAATTGCTCTAAGGTCTCAAAGAACCTGACATTCACAGCATATTCTAAATTGCTCTAAGGTCTCAAAGAACCTGACATTCACAGCATATTTTAAATTGTTCTAAGGTCTCAAAAACCTAACATTCACAGCATATTTTAAATTAAATTCTAAGGTCTCAAAGAACCTGACATTCACAGCATATTCTAAATTGCTCTAAGGTCTCAAAGAACCTGACATTCACAGCATATTTTAAATTGTTCTAAGGTCTCAAAGAACCTGACATTCACAGCATATTCTAAATTGCTCTAAGGTCTCAAAGAACCTGACATTCACAGCATATTCTAAATTGCTCTAAGGTCTCAAAGAACCTGACATTCACAGCATATTCTAAATTGTTCTAAGGTCTCAAAGAACCTGACATTCACAGCATATTTTAAATTGTTCTAAGGTCTCAAAGAACCTGACATTCACAGCATATTCTAAATTGCTCTAAGGTCTCAAAGAACCTGACATTCACAGCATATTCTAAATTGCTCTAAGGTCTCAAAGAACCTGACATTCACAGCATATTCTAAATTGTTCTAAGGTCTCAAAGAACCTGACATTCACAGCATATTTTAAATTGTTCTAAGGTCTCAAAGAACCTGACATTCACAGCATATCCTAAATTGTTCTAAGGTCTCAAAGAACCTGACATTCACAGCATATCCTAAATTGCTCTAAGGTCTCAAAGAACCTGACATTCACAGCATATTCTAAATTGCTCTAAGGTCTCAAAGAACCTGACATTCACAGCATATCCTAAATTGCTCTAAGGTCTCAAAGAACCTGACATTCACAGCATATCCTAAATTGCTCTAAGGTCTCAAAGAACCTGACATTCACAGCATATCCTAAATTGCTCTAAGGTCTCAAAGAACCTGACATTCACAGCATATTCTAAATTGCTCTAAGGTCTCAAAGAACCTGACATTCACAGCATATTCTAAATTGCTCTAAGGTCTCAAAGAACCTGACATTCACAGCATATTCTAAATTGCTCTAAGGTCTCAAAGAACCTGACATTCACAGCATATTCTAAATTGCTCTAAGGTCTCAAAGAACCTGACATTCACAGCATATTCTAAATTGCTCTAAGGTCTCAAAGAACCTGACATTCACAGCATATTCTAAATTGCTCTAAGGTCTCAAAGAACCTGACATTCACAGCATATTCTAAATTGCTCTAAGGTCTCAAAGAACCTGACATTCACAGCATATTCTAAATTGCTCTAAGGTCTCAAAGAACCTGACATTCACAGCATATTCTAAATTGCTCTAAGGTCTCAAAGAACCTGACATTCACAGCATATTCTAAATTGCTCTAAGGTCTCAAAGAACCTGACATTCACAGCATATTCTAAATTGCTCTAAGGTCTCAAAGAACCTGACATTCACAGCATATTTTAAATTGTTCTAAGGTCTCAAAGAACCTGACATTCACAGCATATTTTAAATTGTTCTAAGGTCTCAAACAACCTGACATTCACAGCATATCCTAAACAGGTCTCAAAGAACCTGACATTCACAGCATATTCTAAATTGCTCTAAGGTCTCAAAGAACCTGACATTCACAGCTTATTCTAAATTGCTCTACTGTCTCAAAGAACCTGTTATTCACAGAATATTCTAAATTGCTCTAAGGTCTCAAAGAACTGACATTCACAGCATACTAAATTTCTAAGGTCTCAAAGAACCTGACATTCACAGCATATTCTAAATTGCTCTAAGGTCTCAAAGAACCTGACATTCACAGCATATTTTAAATTGCTCTAAGGTCTCAAAGAACCTGACATTCACAGCATATTCTAAATTGCTCTAAGGTCTCAAAGAACCTGACATTCACAGCATATTCTAAATTGCTCTAAGGTCTCAAAGAACCTGACATTCACAGCATACTAAATTGCTCTAAGGTCTCAAAGAACCTGACATTCACAGCATATCTAAATTGCTCTAAGGTCTCAAAGAACCTGACATTCACAGCATATCCTAAATTGCTCTAAGGTCTCAAAGAACCTGACATTCACAGCATATCCTAAATTGCTCTAAGGTCTCAAAGAACCTGACATTCACAGCATATTCTAAATTGCTCTAAGGTCTCAAAGAACCTGACATTCACAGCATATTTTAAATTGTTCTAAGGTCTCAAAGAACCTGACATTCACAGCATATCCTAAATTGCTCTAAGGTCTCAAAGAACCTGACATTCACAGCATATCCTAAATTGCTCTAAGGTCTCAAAGAACCTGACATTCACAGCATATTTTAAATTGTTCTAAGGTCTCAAAGAACCTGACATTCACAGCATATTTTAAATTGTTCTAAGGTCTCAAAGAACCTGACATTCACAGCATATCCTAAATTGCTCTAAGGTCTCAAAGAACCTGACATTCACAGCATATTCTAAATTGCTCTAAGGTCTCAAAGAACCTGACATTCACAGCATATTCTAAATTGCTCTAAGGTCTCAAAGAACCTGACATTCACAGCATATTCTAAATTGCTCTAAGGTCTCAAAGAACCTGACATTCACAGCATATTCTAAATTGCTCTAAGGTCTCAAAGAACCTGACATTCACAGCATATTCTAAATTGCTCTAAGGTCTCAAAGAACCTGACATTCACAGCATATCTAAATTGCTCTAAGGTCTCAAAGAACCTGACATTCACAGCATATCCTAAATTGCTCTAAGGTCTCAAAGAACCTGACATTCACAGCATATTCTAAATTGCTCTAAGGTCTCAAAGAACCTGACATTCACAGCATATTCTAAATTGCTCTAAGGTCTCAAAGAACCTGACATTCACAGCATATTCTAAATTGCTCTAAGGTCTCAAAGAACCTGACATTCACAGCATATTCTAAATTGCTCTAAGGTCTCAAAGAACCTGACATTCACAGCATATTCTAAATTGCTCTAAGGTCTCAAAGAACCTGACATTCACAGCATATTCTAAATTGTTCTAAGGTCTCAAAGAACCTGACATTCACAGCATATTTTAAATTGTTCTAAGGTCTCAAAGAACCTGACATTCACAGCATATTCTAAATTGTTCTAAGGTCTCAAAGAACCTGACATTCACACAGCATCTAAATTGCTCTAAGGTCTCAAAGAACCTGACATTCACAGCATATTCTAAATTGCTCTAAGGTCTCAAAGAACCTGACATTCACAGCATATTCTAAATTGCTCTAAGGTCTCAAAGAACCTGACATTCACAGCATATCTAAATTGCTCTAAGGTCTCAAAGAACCTGACATTCACAGCATATTCTAAATTGTTCTAAGGTCTCAAAGAACCTGACATTCACAGCATATTTTAAATTGCTCTAAGGTCTCAAAGAACCTGACATTCACAGCATATCCTAAATTGCTCTAAGGTCTCAAAGAACCTGACATTCACAGCATATCCTAAATTGCTCTAAGGTCTCAAAGAACCTGACATTCACAGCATATCCTAAATTGCTCTAAGGTCTCAAAGAACCTGACATTCACAGCATATCCTAAATTGCTCTAAGGTCTCAAAGAACCTGACATTCACAGCATATTTAAATTGCTCTAAGGTCTCAAAGAACCTGACATTCACAGCATATTCTAAATTGCTCTAAGGTCTCAAAGAACCTGACATTCACAGCATATCACAGCTTAAATTGTTCTAAGGTCTCAAAGAACCTGGCATCTCTAAATTGCTCTAAGGTCTCAAAGAACCTGACATTCACAGCATATTCTAAATTGCTCTAAGGTCTCAAAGAACCTGACATTCACAGCATATCCTAAATTGCTCTAAGGTCTCAAAGAACCTGACATTCACAGCATATTCTAAATTGCTCTAAGGTCTCAAAGAACCTGACATTCACAGCATATAAATTGCTCTAAATTGACATTCTCCTCAAAGAACCTGACATTCACAGCATATCCTAAATTGCTCTAAGGTCTCAAAGAACCTGACATTCACAGCATATCCTAAATTGCTCTAAGGTCTCAAAGAACCTGACATTCACAGCATATCCTAAATTGCTCTAAGGTCTAAAAGAACCTGAACATTCACAGCATATCCTAAATTGGTCTAAGGTCTCAATGAACCTGACATTCACAGCATATCCTAAATTGCTCTAAGGTCTTAAAGAACCTGACATTCACAGCATATTCTAAATTGCTCTAAGGTTTCAAAGAACCTGACATTCACAGCATATTCTAAATTGCTCTAAGGTCTCAAAGAACCTGACATTCACAGCATATTCTAAATTGCTCTAAGGTCTCAAAGAACCTGACATTCACAGCATATTCTAAATTGCTCTAAGGTCTCAAAGAACCTGACATTCACAGCATATTCTAAATTGTTCTAAGGTCTCAAAGAACCTGACATTCACAGCATATTTTAAATTGTTCTAAGGTCTCAAAGAACCTGACATTCACAGCATATTCTAAATTGTTCTAAGGTCTCAAAGAACCTGACATTCACAGCATATTCTAAATTGCTCTAAGGTCTCAAAGAACCTGACATTCACAGCATATTCTAAATTGCTCTAAGGTCTCAAAGAACCTGACATTCACAGCATATTTCTAAATTGCTCTAAGGTCTCAAAGAACCTGACATTCACAGCATATTCTAAATTGCTCTAAGGTCTCAAAGAACCTGACATTCACAGCATATATCTAAATTGCTCTAAGGTCTCAAAGAACCTGACATTCACAGCATATTCTAAATTGCTCTAAGGTCTCAAAGAACCTGACATTCACAGCATATTCTAAATTGCTCTAAGGTCTCAAAGAACCTGACATTCACAGCATATTCTAAATTGCTCTAAGGTCTCAAAGAACCTGACATTCACAGCATATCCTAAATTGCTCTAAGGTCTCAAAGAACCTGACATTCACAGCATATTCTAAATTCTCTAAGGTCTCAAAGAACCTGACATTCACAGCATATTCTAAATTGCTCTAAGGTCTCAAAGAACCTGACATTCACAGCATATTCTAAATTGCTCTAAGGTCTCAAAGAACCTGACATTCACAGCATATTCTAAATTGCTCTAAGGTCTCAAAGAACCTGACATTCACAGCATATCCTAAATTGCTCTAAGGTCTCAAAGAACCTGACATTCACAGCATATTCTAAATTGCTCTAAGGTCTCAAAGAACCTGACATTCACAGCATATTCTAAATTGCTCTAAGGTCTCAAAGAACCTGACATTCACAGCATATTCTAAATTGCTCTAAGGTCTCAAAGAACCTGACATTCACAGCATATTCTAAATTGTTCTAAGGTCTCAAAGAACCTGACATTCACAGCATATTTTAAATTGTTCTAAGGTCTCAAAGAACCTGACTGACATTCACAGCATATTCTAAATTGTTCTAAGGTCTCAAAGAACCTGACATTCACAGCATATTTTAAATTGTTCTAAGGTCTCAAAGAACCTGACATTCACAGCATATTCTAAATTGCTCTAAGGTCTCAAAGAACCTGACATTCACAGCATATTCTAAATTGCTCTAAGGTCTCAAAGAACCTGACATTCACAGCATATTCTAAATTGCTCTAAGGTCTCAAAGAACCTGACATTCACAGCATATTCTAAATTGCTCTAAGGTCTCAAAGAACCTGACATTCACAGCATATTCTAAATTGCTCTAAGGTCTCAAAGAACCTGACATTCACAGCATATTCTAAATTGTTCTAAGGTCTCAAAGAACCTGACATTCACAGCATATTTTAAATTGTTCTAAGGTCTCAAAGAACCTGACATTCACAGCATATTTTAAATTGTTCTAAGGTCTCAAAGAACCTGACTTTCACACATTCACAGCATATCTAAATTGCTCTAAGGTCTCAAAGAACCTGACATTCACAGCATATTCTAAATTGCTCTAAGGTCTCAAAGAACCTGACATTCACAGCATATTCTAAATTGCTCTAAGGTCTCAAAGAACCTGACATTCACAGCATATTCTAAATTGCTCTAAGGTCTCAAAGAACCTGACATTCACAGCATATTCTAAATTGCTCTAAGGTCTCAAAGAACCTGACATTCACAGCATATTTTAAATTGTTTTAAGGTCTCAAAGAACTTGACATTCACAGCATATTCTAAATTGCTCTAAGGTCTCAAAGAACCTGACATTCACAGCATATCCTAAATTGCTCTAAGGTCTCAAAGAACCTGACATTCACAGCATATCCTAAATTGCTCTAAGGTCTCAAAGAACCTGACATTCACAGCATATTCTAAATTGCTCTAAGGTCTCAAAGAACCTGACATTCACAGCATATTCTAAATTGCTCTAAGGTCTCAAAGAACCTGACATTCACAGCATATTCACAGCATAAATTGCTCTAAGGTCTCAAAGAACCTGACATTCACAGCATATTCTAAATTGCTCTAAGGTCTCAAAGAACCTGACATTCACAGCATATTCTAAATTGCTCTAAGGTCTCAAAGAACCTGACATTCACAGCATATTCTAAATTGCTCTAAGGTCTCAAAGAACCTGACATTCACAGCATATTCTAAATTGCTCTAAGGTCTCAAAGAACCTGACATTCACAGTCTCTAAGGTCTCAAAGAACCTGACATTCACAGCATATTTTAAATTGTTCTAAGGTCTCAAAGAACCTGACATTCACAGCATATTTTAAATTGTTCTAAGGTCTCAAAGAACCTGACATTCACAGCATATTTTAAATTCTAAGGTCTCAAAGAACCTGACATTCACAGCATATTCTAAATTGCTCTAAGGTCTCAAAGAACCTGACATTCACAGCATATTCTAAATTGCTCTAAGGTCTCAAAGAACCTGACATTCACAGCATATTCTAAATTGCTCTAAGGTCTCAAAGAACCTGACATTCACAGCATATTCTAAATTGCTCTAAGGTCTCAAAGAACCTGACATTCACAGCATATTCTAAATTGCTCTAAGGTCTCAAAGAACCTGACATTCACAGCATATCCTAAATTGCTCTAAGGTCTCTAAGGTCTCAAAGAACCTGACATTCACAGCATATTCTAAATTGCTCTAAGGTCTCAAAGAACCTGACATTCACAGCATATTCTAAATTG
The DNA here is from genome assembly GCF_004210375.1 of Tachypleus tridentatus. NCBI lineage: Eukaryota > Metazoa > Arthropoda > Merostomata > Xiphosura > Limulidae > Tachypleus > Tachypleus tridentatus. The sequence goes on from NC_134827.1 coordinate 61,749,684, forward strand.
CTCTAAGGTCTCAAAGAACCTGACATTCACAGCTTATTCTAAATTGCTCTAAGGTCTCAAAGAACCTGAAATTCACAGCATATCCTAAATTGCTCAAGATCTCAAACAACCTGACATTCACAGCATATTCTAAATTCCTCTAAGGTCTCAAAGAAAGACAACTAAGGTCTCTGACATTCACAGCATATCCTAAATTGTTCTAAGGTATCAAAGAACCTGACATTCACAGCATATCCTAAATTGCTCTAAGGTCTCAAAGAACCTGACATTCACAGCATATTCTAAATTGCTCTAAGGTCTCAAAGAACCTGACATTCACAGCATATTCTAAATTGCTCTAAGGTCTCAAAGAACCTGACATTCACAGCATATTCTAAATTGCTCTAAGGTCTCAAAGAACCTGACATTCACAGCATATCCTAAATTGCTCTAAGGTCTCAAAGAACCTGACATTCACAGCATATTCTAAATTGCTCTAAGGTCTCAAAGAACCTGACATTCACAGCATATCCTAAATTGCTCTAAGGTCTCAAAGAACCTGACATTCACAGCATACTAAATTTCTAAGGTCTCAAAGAACCTGACATTCACAGCATATCCTAAATTGCTCTAAGGTCTCAAAGAACCTGACATTCACAGCATATTCTAAATTGCTCTAACGTCTCAAAGAACCTGACATTCACAGCTCTAAGGTCTCAAAGAACCTGACATTCATATATTCTAAACAGTCTCAAAGAACCTGACATTCACAGCTAAATTGCTCTAAGGTCTCAAAGAACCTGACATTCACAGCATATCCTAAATTGCTCTAAGGTCTCAAAGAACCTGACATTCACAGCATATTCTAAATTGCTCTAAGGTCTCAAAGAACCTGACATTCACAGCATATTTTAAATTGTTCTAAGGTCTCAAAGAACCTGACATTCACAGCATATTTTAAATTGTTCTAAGGTCTCAAAGAACCTGACATTCACAGCATATTCTAAATTGCTCTAAGGTCTCAAAGAACCTGACATTCACAGCATATTCTAAATTGCTCTAAGGTCTCAAAGAACCTGACATTCACAGCATATTCTAAATTGCTCTAAGGTCTCAAAGAACCTGACATTCACAGCATATTCTAAATTGCTCTAAGGTCTCAAAGAACCTGACATTCACAGCATATTCTAAATTGCTCTAAGGTCTCAAAGAACCTGACATTCACAGCATATTTTAAATTGTTCTAAGGTCTCAAAGAACCTGACATTCACAGCATATTCTAAATTGCTCTAAGGTCTCAAAGAACCTGACATTCACAGCATATTCTAAATTGCTCTAAGGTCTCAAAGAACCTGACATTCACAGCATATTCTAAATTGCTCTAAGGTCTCAAAGAACCTGACATTCACAGCATATTCTAAATTGCTCTAAGGTCTCAAAGAACCTGACATTCACAGCATATCTAAATTGCTCTAAGGTCTCAAAGAACCTGACATTCACAGCATATTCTAAATTGCTCTAAGGTCTCAAAGAACCTGACATTCACAGCATATTCCTAAATTGCTCTAAGGTCTCAAAGAACCTGACATTCACAGCTCTAAGGTCTCAAAGAACCTGACATTCACAGCATATTCTAAATTGCTCTAAGGTCTCAAAGAACCTGACATTCACAGCATATTCTAAATTGCTCTAAGGTCTCAAAGAACCTGACATTCACAGCATATCATTAAATTGTTCTAAGGTCTCAAAGAACCTGACATTCACAGCATATTTTAAATTGTTCTAAGGTCTCAAAGAACCTGACATTCACAGCATATTCTAAATTGCTCTAAGGTCTCAAAGAACCTGACATTCACAGCATATCTAAATTGCTCTAAGGTCTCAAAGAACCTGACATTCACAGCATATAAATCTAAATTGTTCTAAGGTCTCAAAGAACCTGACATTCACAGCATATATTCTAAATTGCTCTAAGGTCTCAAAGAACCTGACATTCACAGCATATTCTAAATTGCTCTAAGGTCTCAAAGAACCTGACATTCACAGCATATTGACTAAATTGCTCTAAGGTCTCAAAGAACCTGACATTCACAGCATATTCTAAATTGCTCTAAGGTCTCAAAGAACCTGACATTCACAGCATATTCTAAATTGCTCTAAGGTCTCAAAGAACCTGACATTCACAGCATATTCTAAATTGCTCTAAGGTCTCAAAGAACCTGACATTCACAGCTGACTAAATTGCTCTTCAAAGAACCTGACATTCACAGCATATCCTAAATTGCTCTAAGGTCTCAAAGAACCTACCATTCACAGCATATCCTAAATTGCTCTAAGGTCTCAAAGAACCTGACATTCACAGCATATCTAAATTGCTCTAAGGTCTCAAAGAACCTGACATTCACAGCATATCCTAAATTGCTCTAAGGTCTCAAAGAACCTGACATTCACAGCATATCTAAATTGCTCTAAGGTCTCAAAGAACCTGACATTCACAGCATATTCTAAATTGCTCTAAGGTTTCAAAGAACCTGACATTCACAGCATATTCTAAATTGCTCTAAGGTCTCAAAGAACCTGACATTCACAGCATATTCTAAATTGCTCTAAGGTCTCAAAGAACCTGACATTCACAGCATATTCTAAATTGCTCTAAGGTCTCAAAGAACCTGACATTCACAGCATATTCTAAATTGCTCTAAGGTCTCAAAGAACCTGACATTCACAGCATATTCTAAATTGCTCTAAGGTCTCAAAGAACCTGACATTCACAGCATATTCTAAATTGCTCTAAGGTCTCAAAGAACCTGACATTCACAGCATATTCTAAATTGCTCTAAGGTCTCAAAGAACCTGACATTCACAGCATATTTTAAATTGTTCTAAGGTCTCAAAGAACCTGACATTCACAGCATATTTTAAATTGTTCTAAGGTCTCAAAGAACCTGACATTCACAGCATATTCTAAATTGTTCTAAGGTCTCAAAGAACCTGACATTCACAGCACATTTTAAATTGTTCTAAGGTTTTAAAGAACCTGACCTTCACAGCATATTCTAAATTGCTATAAAGTTTCAAAAAACCTGACATTCACAGCTCATTCTAAATTGCTCTAAGGTCTCAAAGAACCTGACATTCACAGCATATCTAAATTGCTCTAAGGTCTCAAAGAACCTGACATTCACAGCATATTCTAAATTGTTCTAAGGTCTCAAAGAACCTGACATTTACAGCATAACTAAATTGCTCTAAGGTCTCAAAGAACCTGACATTCACAGCATATCCTAAATTGCTCTAAGGTCTCAAAGAACCTGACATTCACAGCATATCCTAAATTGCTCTAAGGTCTCAAAGAACCTGACATTCACAGCATATTCTAAATTGCTCTCAGGTCTCAAAGAACCTGACATTCAGAGCATATCCTAAATTGCTCTAATGTCTCAAAGAACGTGACATTCACAGCTTATTCTAAATTGCTCTACTGTCTCAAAGAACCTGACATTCACAGCATATTCTAAATTGCTCTAAGGTCTCAAAGAACCTGACATTCACAGCATATTTTAAATTGTTCTAAGGTCTCAAAGAACTTGACATTCACAGCATTGTTCTAAATTGCATTCTAAAGGTCTCAAAGAACCTGACATTCACAGCATATTTTAAATTGTTCTAAGGTCTCAAAGAACCTGACATTCACAGCATATTTTAAATTGTTCTAAGGTCTCAAAGAACCTGACATTCACAGCATATTCTAAATTGCTCTAAGGTCTCAAAGAACCTGACATTCACAGCATATTCTAAATTGCTCTAAGGTCTCAAAGAACCTGACATTCACAGCATATTCTAAATTGCTCTAAGGTCTCAAAGAACCTGACATTCACAGCATATTCTAAATTGCTCTAAGGTCTCAAAGAACCTGACATTCACAGCATATCCTAAATTGCTCTAAGGTCTCAAAGAACCTGACATTCACGTCTTATTCTAAATTGCTCTAAGGTCTCGGAGAACCTGACATTCACAGCATATATTCTAAATTGCTCTAAGGTCTCAAAGAACCTAACATTCACACCATATTCTAAATTGCTCTAAGGTCTCAAAGAACGTGACATTCACAGCATATTCTAAATTGCTCTAAGGTCTCAAAGAACCTGACATTCACAGCATAGGTCTCAAAGAACCTGACATTCACAGCATATTCTAAATTGCTCTAAGGTCTCAAAGAACCTGACATTCACAGCATATTCTAAATTGCTCTAAGGTCTCAAAGAACCTGACATTCACAGCATATTCTAAATTGCTCTAAGGTCTCAAAGAACCTGACATTCACAGCATATTCTAAATTGCTCTAAGGTCTCAAAGAACCTGACATTCACAGCATATTCTAAATTGCTCTAAGGTCTCAAAGAACCTGACATTCACAGCATATTCTAAATTGCTCTAAGGTCTCAAAGAACCTGACATTCACAGCATATTCACAGCTAAATTGCTCTAAGGTCTCAAAGAACCTGACATTCACAGCATATTCTAAATTGCTCTAAGGTCTCAAAGAACCTGACATTCACAGCATATTCTAAATTGCTCTAAGGTCTCAAAGAACCTGACATTCACAGCATATTCTAAATTGTTCTAAGGTCTCAAAGTCTCAAAGAACCTGACATTCACAGCATATTTTAAATTGTTCTAAGGTCTCAAAGAACCTGACATTCACAGCATATCCTAAATTGTTCTAAGGTCTCAAAGAACCTGACATTCACAGCATATCCTAAATTGCTCTAAGGTCTCAAAGAACCTGACATTCACAGCATATCCTAAATTGCTCTAAGGTCTCAAAGAACCTGACATTCACAGCATATTCTAAATTGCTCTAAGGTCTCAAAGAACCTGACATTCACAGCATATTCTAAATTGCTCTAAGGTCTCAAAAAACCTGACATTCACAGCATATTCTAAATTAAGGTCTCAAAGAACCTCTAAGGTTTCAAAGAACCTGACAATCACAGCATATCCTAAATGGCTCTAAGGTTTCAAAGAACCTAACATTCACAGCATATTTTAAATTGCTCTAAGGTCTCAAAGAACCTAACATTCACAGCATATTCTAAATTGCTCTAAGGTCTCAAAGAACCTGACATTCACAGCATATCCTAAATTGCTCTAAGGTCTCAAAGAACCTGACATTCACAGCATGACATTCACTAAATTAAATTTCTCTAAGGTCTCAAAGAACCTGACATTCACAGCATATTCTAAATTGCTCTAAGGTCTCAAAGAACCTGACATTCACAGCATATTCTAAATTGCTCTAAGGTCTCAAAGAACCTGACATTCACAGCATATTCTAAATTGCTCTAAGGTCTCAAAGAACCTGACATTCACAGCATATTCTAAATTGCTCTAAGGTCTCAAAGAACCTGACATTCACAGCATATTCTAAATTGCTCTAAGGTCTCAAAGAACCTGACATTCACAGCATATTCTAAATTGCTCTAAGGTCTCAAAGAACCTGACATTCACAGCATATCCTAAATTGCTCTAAGGTCTCAAAGAACCTGACATTCACAGCATATTCTAAATTGTTCTAAGGTCTCAAAGAACCTGACATTCACAGCATATCCTAAATTGCTCTAAGGTCTCAAAGAACCTGACATTCACAGCATATCCTAAATTGCTCTAAGGTCTCAAAGAACCTGACATTCACAGCATATCCTAAATTGCTCTAAGGTCTCAAAGAACCTGACATTCACAGCATATTCTAAATTGCTCTAAGGTCTCAAAGAACCTGACATTCACAGCATATCCTAAATTGCTCTAAGGTCTCAAAGAACCTGACATTTCAAAGCATATTCACAGCTAAATTGCTCTAAGGTCTCAAAGAACCTGACATTCACAGCATATTCTAAATTGCTCTAAGGTCTCAAAGAACCTGACATTCACAGCATATTCTAAATTGCTCTAAGGTCTCAAAGAACCTGACATTCACAGCATATTCTAAATTGTTCTAAGGTCTCAAAGAACCTGACATTCACAGCATATTTTAAATTGTTCTAAGGTCTCAAAGAACCTGACATTCACAGCATATCCTAAATTGCTCTAAGGTCTCAAAGAACCTGACATTCACAGCATATCCTAAATTGCTCTAAGGTCTCAAAGAACCTGACATTCACAGCATATTCTAAATTGCTCTAAGGTCTCAAAGAACCTGACATTCACAGCATATTCTAAATTGCTCTAAGGTCTCAAAGAACCTGACATTCACAGCATATTCTAAATTGCTCTAAGGTCTCAAAGAACCTGACATTCACAGCATATTCTAAATTGCTCTAAGGTCTCAAAGAACCTGACATTCACAGCATATTCTAAATTGCTCTAAGGTCTCAAAGAACCTGACATTCACAGCATATTCTAAATTGCTCTAAGGTCTCAAAGAACCTGACATTCACAGCATATTTTAAATTGTTCTAAGGTCTCAAAGAACCTGACATTCACAGCATATCCTAAATTGCTCTAAGGTCTCAAAGAACCTGACATTCACAGCATATTCTAAATTGCTCTAAGGTCTCAAAGAACCTGACATTCACAGCATATTCTAAATTGCTCTAAGGTCTCAAAGAACCTGACATTCACAGCATATTCTAAATTGCTCTAAGGTCTCAAAGAACCTGACATTCACAGCATATTCTAAATTGTTCTAAGGTCTCAAAGAACCTGACATTCACAGCATATTTTAAATTGTTCTAAGGTCTCAAAGAACCTGACATTCACAGCATATTCTAAATTGTTCTAAGGTCTCAAAGAACCTGACATTCACAGCATATTCTAAATTGCTCTAAGGTCTCAAAGAACCTGACATTCACAGCATATTCTAAATTGCTCTAAGGTCTCAAAGAACCTGACATTCACAGCATATTCTAAGAACCTGACATTCACAGCATATTCTAAATTCTCTGACATTCACAGCATATCCTAAATTGTCTCAAAGAACCTGACATTCACAGCATATTCTAAATTGCTCTAAGGTCTCAAAGAACCTGACATTCACAGCATATCCTAAATTGCTCTAAGGTCTCAAAGAACCTGACATTCACAGCATATTCTAAATTGCTCTAAGGTCTCAAAGAACCTGACATTCACAGCATATTCTAAATTGCTCTAAGGTCTCAAAGAACCTGACATTCACAGCATATTTTAAATTGTTCTAAGGTCTCAAAGAACCTGACATTCACAGCATATTTTAAATTGTTCTAAGGTCTCAAAGAACCTGACATTCACAGCATATCCTAAATTGCTCTAAGGTCTCAAAGAACCTGACATTCACAGCATATCCTAAATTGCTCTAAGGTCTCAAAGAACCTGACATTCACAGCATATCCTAAATTGCTCTAAGGTCTCAAAGAACCTGACATTCACAGCATATTCTAAATTGCTCTAAGGTCTCAAAGAACCTGACATTCACAGCATATTCTAAATTGCTCTAAGGTCTCAAAGAACCTGACATTCACAGCATATTCTAAATTGTTCTAAGGTCTCAAAGAACCTGACATTCACAGCATATTTTAAATTGTTCTAAGGTCTCAAAGAACCTGACATTCACAGCATATTCAAAGAACCTAAATTGCTCTAAAGGTCTCAAAGAACCTGACATTCACAGCATATTCTAAATTGTTCTAAGGTCTCAAAGAACCTGACATTCACAGCATATCCTCTAAGGTCTCAAAGAACCTGACATTCACAGCATATCCTAAATTGCTCTAAGGTCTCAAAGAACCTGACATTCACAGCATATTCTAAATTGCTCTAAGGTCTCAAAGAACCTGACATTCACAGCATATTCTAAATTGCTCTAAGGTCTCAAAGAACCTGACATTCACAGCATATTCTAAATTGCTCTAAGGTCTCAAAGAACCTGACATTCACAGCATATTCTAAATTGCTCTAAGGTCTCAAAGAACCTGACATTCACAGCATATTCTAAATTGCTCTAAGGTCTCAAAGAACCTGACATTCACAGCATATTCTAAATTGCTCTAAGGTCTCAAAGAACCTGACATTCACAGCATATTCTAAATTGCTCTAAGGTCTCAAAGAACCTGACATTCACAGCATATTTTAAATTGTTCTAAGGTCTCAAAGAACCTGACATTCACAGCATATTTTAAATTGTTCTAAGGTCTCAAAGAACCTGACATTCACAGCATATCAAAGAACCTGACTAAATTGCTCTAAGGTCTCAAAGAACCTGACATTCACAGCATATTCTAAATTGCTCTAAGGTCTCAAAGAACCTGACATTCACAGCATATTCTAAATTGCTCTAAGGTCTCAAAGAACCTGACATTCACAGCATATTCTAAATTGCTCTAAGGTCTCAAAGAACCTGACATTCACAGCATATTTTAAATTGTTCTAAGGTCTCAAAGAACCTGACATTCACAGCATATTCTAAATTGCTCTAAGGTCTCAAAGAACCTGACATTCACAGCATATTCTAAATTGCTCTAAGGTCTCAAAGAACCTGACATTCACAGCATATTCTAAATTGCTCTAAGGTCTAAAAGAACCTGACATTCACAGCATATTCTAAATTGCTCTAAGGTCTCAAAGAACCTGACATTCACAGCATATTCTAAATTGCTCTAAGGTCTCAAAGAACCTGACATTCACAGCATATCCTAAATTGCTCTAAGGTCTCAAAGAACCTGACATTCACAGCATATTCTAAATTGCTCTAAGGTCTCAAAGAACCTGACATTCACAGCATTCTAAATTGCTCTAAGGTCTCAAGAAATTGCTCTAAGGTCTAAGGTCTCAAAGAACCTGACATTCACAGCATAAATTCTAAAGGTCTCTAAGGTCTCAAAGAACCTGACATTCACGGCTTATTTTAAATTGTTTTAAGGTCTCAAAGAACTTGACATTCACAGCATATTCCAAATTGCTCTAAGGTCTCAAAGAACCTGACATTCACAGCATATTCTAAATTGCTCTAAGGTCTCAAAGAACCTGACATTCACAGCATATTCTAAATTGCTCTAAGGTCTCAAAGAACCTGACATTCACAGCATATCTAAATTGCTCTAAGGTCTCAAAGAACCTGACATTCACAGCATATCCTAAATTGCTCTAAGGTCTCAAAGAACCTGACATTCACAGCATATTCTAAATTGCTCTAAGGTCTCAAAGAACCTGACATTCACAGCATATTTTAAATTGTTCTAAGGTCTCAAAGAACCTGACATTCACAGCATATTTTAAATTGTTCTAAGGTCTCAAAGAACCTGACATTCACAGCATATTTTAAATTGTTCTAAGGTCTCAAAGAACCTGACATTCACAGCATATTCTAAATTGTTCTAAGGTCTCAAAGAACCTGACATTCACAGCATATTCTAAATTGCTCTAAGGTCTCAAAGAACCTGACATTCACAGCATATTCTAAATTGCTCTAAGGTCTCAAAGAACCTGACATTCACAGCATATTTTAAATTGCTCTAAGGTCTCAAAGAACCTGACATTCACAGCATATTTTAAATTGTTCTAAGGTCTCAAAGAACCTGACATTCACAGCATATCCTAAATTGCTCTAAGGTCTCAAAGAACCTGACATTCACAGCATATTCTAAATTGCTCTAAGGTCTCAAAGAACCTGACATTCACAGCATATTCTAAATTGCTCTAAGGTCTCAAAGAACCTGACATTCACAGCATATTTTAAATTGCTCTAAGGTCTCAAAGAACCTGACATTCACAGCATATTCTAAATTGCTCTAAGGTCTCAAAGAACCTGACATTCACAGCATATTCTAAATTGCTCTAAGGTCTCAAAGAACCTGACATTCACAGCATATCCTAAATTGCTCTAAGGTCTCAAAGAACCTGACATTCACAGCATATTCTAAATTGCTCTAAGGTCTCAAAGAACCTGACATTCACAGCATATTCTAAATTGCTCTAAGGTCTCAAAGAACCTGACATTCACAGCATATTCTAAATTGCTCTAAGGTCTCAAAGAACCTGACATTCACAGCATATTCTAAATTGCTCTAAGGTCTCAAAGAACCTGACATTCACAGCATATCCTAAATTGTTCTAAGGTCTCAAAGAACCTGACATTCACAGCATATTCTAAATTGCTCTAAGGTCTCAAAGAACCTGACATTCACAGCATATTTTAAATTGTTCTAAGGTCTCAAAGAACCTGACATTCACAGCATATTTTAAATTGTTCTAAGGTCTCAAAGAACCTGACATTCACAGCATATTTTAAATTGTTCTAAGGTCTCAAAGAACCTGACATTCACAGCATATTCTAAATTGCTCTAAGGTCTCAAAGAACCTGACATTCACAGCATATTCTAAATTGCTCTAAGGTCTCAAAGAACCTGACATTCACAGCATATTCTAAATTGCTCTAAGGTCTCAAAGAACCTGACATTCACAGCATATTCTAAATTGCTCTAAGGTCTCAAAGAACCTGACATTCACAGCATATTCTAAATTGCTCTAAGGTCTCAAAGAACCTGACATTCACAGCATATTCTAAATTGCTCTAAGGTCTCAAAGAACCTGACATTCACAGCATATTTTAAATTGCTCTAAGGTCTCAAAGAACCTGACATTCACAGCATATCCTAAATTGCTCTAAGGTCTCAAAGAACCTGACATTCACAGCATATTCTAAATTGCTCTAAGGTCTCAAAGAACCTGACATTCACAGCATATTCTAAATTGCTCTAAGGTCTCAAAGAACCTGACATTCACAGCATATTCTAAATTGTTCTAAGGTCTCAAAGAACCTGACATTCACAGCATATCCTAAATTGTTCTAAGGTCTCAAAGAACCTGACATTCACAGCATATTCTAAATTGCTCTAAGGTCTCAAAGAACCTGACATTCACAGTATATCCTAAATTGCTCTAAGGTCTCAAAGAACCTGACATTCACAGCATATTCTAAATTGCTCTAAGGTCTCAAAGAACCTGACATTCACAGCATATTCTAAATTGCTCTAAGGTCTCAAAGAACCTGACATTCACAGCATATTCTAAATTGCTCTAAGGTCTCAAAGAACCTGACATTCACAGCATATTCTAAATTGCTCTAAGGTCTCAAAGAACCTGACATTCACAGCATATTCTAAATTGCTCTAAGGTCTCAAAGAACCTGACATTCACAGCATATCCTAAATTGTTCTAAGGTCTCAAAGAACCTGACATTCACAGCATATTCTAAATTGCTCTAAGGTCTCAAAGAACCTGACATTCACAGCATATTCTAAATTGTTCTAAGGTCTCAAAGAACCTGACATTCACAGCATATTTTAAATTGTTCTAAGGTCTCAAAGAACCTGACATTCACAGCATATTTTAAATTGTTCTAAGGTCTCAAAGAACCTGACATTCACAGCATATTCTAAATTGCTCTAAGGTCTCAAAGAACCTGACATTCACAGCATATCCTAAATTGCTCTAAGGTCTCAAAGAACCTGACATTCACAGCATATTCTAAATTGCTCTAAGGTCTCAAAGAACCTGACATTCACAGCATATTCTAAATTGCTCTAAGGTCTCAAAGAACCTGACATTCACAGCTTATTCTAAATTGCTCTAAGATCTCAAAGAGCCTGACATTCACAGCATAAATTTGACATTCTAAGGTCTCAAAGAACCTGACATTCACAGCATATTCTAAATTCTCAAAGAACCTGACATTCACAGCATATCCTAAATTGCTCTAAGGTCTCAAAGAACCTGACATTCACAGCATATTCTAAATTGCTCTAAGGTCTCAAAGAACCTGACATTCACAGCATATTCTAAATTGCTCTAAGGTCTCAAAGAACCTGACATTCACAGCATATTCTAAATTGCTCTAAGGTCTCAAAGAACCTGACATTCACAGCATATTTTAAATTGTTCTAAGGTCTCAAAGAACCTGACATTCACAGCATATCCTAAATTGCTCTAAGGTCTCAAAGAACCTGACATTCACAGCATATTCTAAATTGCTCTAAGGTCTCAAAGAACCTGACATTCACAGCATATCCTAAATTGCTCTAAGGTCTCAAAGAACCTGACATTCACAGCATATTCTAAATTGCTCTAAGGTCTCAAAGAACCTGACATTCACAGCATATTCTAAATTGCTCTAAGGTCTCAAAGAACCTGACATTCACAGCATATTCTAAATTGACATTCTAAGGTCTCAAAGAACCTGACATTCACAGCATATTCTAAATTGCTCTAAGGTCTCAAAGAACCTGACATTCACAGCATATTCTAAATTCTAAGGTCTCAAAGAACCTGACATTCACAGCATATCCTAAATTGTTCTAAGGTCTCAAAGAACCTGACATTCACAGCATATTTTAAATTGTTCTAAGGTCTCAACAGAACCTCAAAGAACATTCATTCACAGCATATCCTAAATTGCTCTAAGGTCTCAAAGAACCTGACATTCACAGCATATCCTAAATTGCTCTAAGGTCTCAAAGAACCTGACATTCACAGCATATTCTAAATTGCTCTAAGGTCTCAAAGAACCTGACATTCACAGCATATTCTAAATTGCTCTAAGGTCTCAAAGAACCTGACATTCACAGCATATTCTAAATTGCTCTAAGGTCTCAAAGAACCTGACATTCACAGCATATTCTAAATTGCTCTAAGGTCTCAAAGAACCTGACATTCACAGCATATTTTAAATTGTTCTAAGGTCTCAAAGAACCTGACATTCACAGCATATTCTAAATTGTTCTAAGGTCTCAAAGAACCTGACATTCACAGCATATCCTAAATTGCTCTAAGGTCTCAAAGAACCTGACATTCACAGCATATTCTAAATTGCTCTAAGGTCTCACCTGACATTCACAGCATATCCTAAATTGCTCTAATTCAAGAACCTGACATCACAGCATATTCTAAATTGCTCTAAGGTCTCAAAGAACCTGACATTCACAGCATATTCTAAATTGCTCTAAGGTCTCAAAGAACCTGACATTCACAGCATATTCTAAATTGCTCTAAGGTCTCAAAGAACCTGACATTCACAGCATATTCTAAATTGCTCTAAGGTCTCAAAGAACCTGACATTCACAGCATATTCTAAATTGCTCTAAGGTCTCAAAGAACCTGACATTCACAGCATATTCTAAATTGCTCTAAGGTCTCAAAGAACCTGACATTCACAGCATATTCTAAATTGCTCTAAGGTCTCAAAGAACCTGACATTCACAGCATATTTTAAATTGTTCTAAGGTCTCAAAGAACCTGACATTCACAGCATATTCTAAATTGCTCTAAGGTCTCAAAGAACCTGACATTCACACCATATCTAAATTGTTCTAAGGTATCGAAGAACCTGACATTCACAGCATATTTTAAATTGTTCTAAGGTCTCAAAGAACCTGACATTCACAGCATATTCTAAATTGTTCTAAGGTCTCAAAGAACCTGACATTCACAGCATATCCTAAATTGCTCTAAGGTCTCAAAGAACCTGACATTCACAGCATATTCTAAATTGCTCTAAGGTCTCAAAGAACCTGACATTCACAGCATATCCTAAATTGCTCTAAGGTCTCAAAGAACCTGACATTCACAGCATATTCTAAATTGCTCTAAGGTCTCAAAGAACCTGACATTCACAGCATATTCTAAATTGCTCTAAGGTCTCAAAGAACCTGACATTCACAGCATATTCTAAATTGCTCTAAGGTCTCAAAGAACCTGACATTCACAGCATATCCTAAATTGCTCTAAGGTCTCAAAGAACCTCACAGACATTCACAGCATATTCTACCTTGCTCTAAGGTCTCAAAGAACCTAACATTCACAGCATATTCTAAATTGCTCTAAGGTCTCAAAGAACCTGACATTCACAGCATATTCTAAATTGCTCTAAGGTCTCAAAGAACCTGACATTCACAGCATATTCTAAATTCCTCTAAGGTCTCAAAGAACCTGACATTCACAGCTAAATTGCTCTAAGGTCTCAAAGAACCTGACATTCACAGCATATTCTAAATTGCTCTAAGGTCTCAAAAACCGTAATATTTAGAGCATATTTTAAATTGTTCTAAAGTCTCAAAGAACCTGACATTCACAGCATATCCTTAATTGTTCTAAGGTCTCAAAGAACCTGACATTCACAGCATATCCTAAATTGTTCTAAGGTCTCAAAGAACCTGACATTCACAGCATATTCTAAATTGCTCTAAGGTCTCAAAGAACCTGACATTCACAGCATATTCTAAATTGCTCTAAGGTCTCAAAGAACCTGACATTCACAGCATATCCTAAATTGCTCTAAGGTCTCAAAGAACCTGACATTCACAGCATATTCTAAATTGCTCTAAGGTCTCAAAGAACCTGACATTCACAGCATATTCTAAATTGCTCTAAGGTCTCAAAGAACCTGACATTCACAGCATATTCTAAATTGCTCTAAGGTCTCAAAGAACCTGACATTCACAGCATATTCTAAATTTCTCTAAGGTCTCAAAGAACCTGACATTCACAGCATATCCTAAATTGCTCTAAGGTCTCAAAGAACCTGACATTCACAGCATATTCTAAATTGCTCTAAGGTCTCAAAGAACCTGACATTCACAGCATATTCTAAATTGCTCTAAGGTCTCAAAGAACCTGACATTCACAGCATATCTAAATTGCTCTAAGGTCTCAAAGAACCTGACATTCACAGCATATTTTAAATTGTTCTAAGGTCTCAAAGAACCTGACATTCACAGCATATTTTAAATTGTTCTAAGGTCTCAAAGAACCTGACATTCACAGCATATTCTAAATTGCTCTAAGGTCTCAAAGAACCTGACATTCACAGCATATTCTAAATTGTTCTAAGGTCTCAAAGAACCTGACATTCACAGCATATCCTAAATTGTTCTAAGGTCTCAAAGAACCTGACATTCACAGCATATTTTAAATTGTTCTAAGGTCTCAAAGAACCTGACATTCACAGCATATTTTAAATTGTTCTAAGGTCTCAAAGAACCTGACATTCACAGCATATTGCTAAATTGCTCTAAGGTCTCAAAGAACCTGACATTCACAGCTAAATTGCTCTATCAAAGAACCTGACATTCACAGCATATTAAATTTCTAAGGTCTCAAAGAACCTGACATTCACAGCATATTCTAAATTGCTCTAAGGTCTCAAAGAACCTGACATTCACAGCATATTTTAAATTGCTCTAAGGTCTCAAAGAACCTGACATTCACAGCATATTCTAAATTGCTCTAAGGTCTCAAAGAACCTGACATTCACAGCATATTCTAAATTGCTCTAAGGTCTCAAAGAACCTGACATTCACAGCATATTCTAAATTGTTCTAAGGTCTCAAAGAACCTGACATTCACAGCATATTCTAAATTGACATTCTAAGGTCTCAAAGAACCTGACATTCACAGCATATTCTAAATTGTTCTAAGGTCTCAAAGAACCTGACATTCACAGCATATCCTAAATTGCTCTAAGGTCTCAAAGAACCTGACATTCACAGCATATTCTAAATTGCTCTAAGGTCTCAAAGAACCTGACATTCACAGCATATTCTAAATTGCTCTAAGGTCTCAAAGAACCTGACATTCACAGCATATTCTAAATTGCTCTAAGGTCTCAAAGAACCTGACATTCACAGCATATTCTAAATTGCTCTAAGGTCTCAAAGAACCTGACATTCACAGCATATTCTAAATTGCTCTAAGGTCTCAAAGAACCTGACATTCACAGCATATCCTAAATTGCTCTAAGGTCTCAAAGAACCTGACATTCACAGCATATTCTAAATTGCTCTAAGGTCTCAAAGAACCTGACATTCACAGCATATTTTAAATTGTTCTAAGGTCTCAAAGAACCTGACATTCACAGCATATTCTAAATTGCTCTAAGGTCTCAAAGAACCTGACATTCACAGCATATCCTAAATTGCTCTAAGGTCTCAAAGAACCTGACATTCACAGCATATTTTAAATTGTTCTAAGGTCTCAAAGAACCTGACATTCACAGCATATTTTAAATTGTTCTAAGGTCTCAAAGAACCTGACATTCACAGCATATCCTAAATTGCTCTAAGGTCTCAAAGAACCTGACATTCACAGCATATCCTAAATTGCTCTAAGGTCTCAAAGAACCTGACATTCACAGCATATTCTAAATTGTTCTAAGGTCTCAAAGAACCTGACATTCACAGCATATCCTAAATTGCTCTAAGGTCTCAAAGAACCTGACATTCACAGCATATTCTAAATTGCTCTAAGGTCTCAAAGAACCTGACATTCACAGCATATCCTAAATTGCTCTAAGGTCTCAAAGAACCTGACATTCACAGCATATTCTAAATTGCTCTAAGGTCTCAAAGAACCTGACATTCACAGCATATTCTAAATTGCTCTAAGGTCTCAAAGAACCTGACATTCATATTCTAAAAGGTCTCAAAGAACCTGACATTCACAGCATATTCTAAATTGCTCTAAGGTCTCAAAGAACCTGACATTCACAGCATATTCTAAATTG
Source organism: Tachypleus tridentatus (assembly GCF_004210375.1). Classification (NCBI taxonomy): domain Eukaryota; kingdom Metazoa; phylum Arthropoda; class Merostomata; order Xiphosura; family Limulidae; genus Tachypleus; species Tachypleus tridentatus. Next base: position 61,766,191 of record NC_134827.1, read on the forward strand.
CTCTAAGGTCTCAAAGAACCTGACATTCACAGCATATTCTAAATTGCTCTAAGGTCTCAAAGAACCTGACATTCACAGCATATTTTAAATTGTTCTAAGGTCTCAAAGAACCTGACATTCACAGCATATTTTAAATTGTTCTAAGGTCTCAAAGAACCTGACATTCACAGCATATTCTAAATTGACATTCTAAGGTCTCAAAGAACCTGACATTCACAGCTCTAAGGTCTCAAAGAACCTGACATTCACAGCATATTCTAAATTGCTCTAAGGTCTCAAAGAACCTGACATTCACAGCATATTCTAAATTGCTCTAAGGTCTCAAAGAACCTGACATTCACAGCATATTCTAAATTGCTCTAAGGTCTCAAAGAACCTGACATTCACAGCATATCCTAAATTGCTCTAAGGTCTCAAAGAACCTGACATTCACAGCATATCCTAAATTGCTCTAAGGTCTCAAAGAACCTGACATTCACAGCATATTCTAAATTGCTCTAAGGTCTCAAAGAACCTGACATTCACAGCATATTCTAAATTGCTCTAAGGTCTCAAAGAACCTGACATTCACAGCATATTCTAAATTGCTCTAAGGTCTCAAAGAACCTGACATTCACAGCATATTTTAAATTGTTCTAAGGTCTCAAAGAACCTGACATTCACAGCATATTCTAAATTGCTCTAAGGTCTCAAAGAACCTGACATTCACAGCATATTCTAAATTGCTCTAAGGTCTCAAAGAACCTGACATTCACAGCATTCACAGTCTCAAAGAACCTGACATTCACTAAATTGCTCTAAGGTCTCAAAGAACCTGACATTCACAGCATATTTTAAATTGTTCTAAGGTCTCAAAGAACCTGACATTCACAGCATATTTTAAATTGTTCTAAGGTCTCAAAGAACCTGACATTCACAGCATATTTTAAATTGTTCTAAGGTCTCAAAGAACCTGACATTCACAGCATATTTTAAATTGTTCTAAGGTCTCAAAGAACCTGACATTCACAGCATATTCTAAATTGCTCTAAGGTCTCAAAGAACCTGACATTCACAGCATATTCTAAATTGCTCTAAGGTCTCAAAGAACCTGACATTCACAGCATATTCTAAATTGCTCTAAGGTCTCAAAGAACCTGACATTCACAGCATATTCTAAATTGTTCTAAGGTCTCAAAGAACCTGACATTCACAGCATATTTTAAATTGTTCTAAGGTCTCAAAGAACCTGACATTCACAGCATATTCTAAATTGCTCTAAGGTCTCAAAGAACCTGACATTCACAGCATATTCTAAATTGCTCTAAGGTCTCAAAGAACCTGACATTCACAGCATATTCTAAATTGCTCTAAGGTCTCAAAGAACCTGACATTCACAGCATATTCTAAATTGCTCTAAGGTCTCAAAGAACCTGACATTCACAGCATATTCTAAATTGCTCTAAGGTCTCAAAGAACCTGACATTCACAGCATATTCTAAATTGCTCTAAGGTCTCAAAGAACCTGACATTCACAGCATATCTAAATTGTTCTAAGGTCTCAAAGAACCTGACATTCACAGCATATCCTAAATTGCTCTAAGGTCTCAAAGAACCTGACATTCACAGCATATTCTAAATTGCTCTAAAGTTTCAAAGAACCTGACATTCACAGCTCTAAGGTCTCAAAGAACCTGACATTCACAGCATATTCTAAATTGCTCTAAGGTCTCAAAGAACCTGACATTCACAGCATATTCTAAATTGCTCTAAGGTCTCAAAGAACCTGACATTCACAGCATATTTTAAATTGTTCTAAGGTCTCAAAGAACCTGACATTCACAGCATATTTTAAATTGTTCTAAGGTCTCAAAGAACCTGACATTCACAGCATATTCTAAATTGCTCTAAGGTCTCAAAGAACCTGACATTCACAGCATATTCTAAATTGCTCTAAGGTTTCAAAGAACCTGACATTCACAGCATATTCTAAATTGCTCTAAGGTCTCAAAGAACCTGACATTCACAGCATATTCTAAATTGCTCTAAGGTCTCAAAGAACCTGACATTCACAGCATATTTTAAATTGTTCTAAGGTCTCAAAGAACCTGACATTCACAGCATATTCTAAATTGTTCTAAGGTCTCAAAGAACCTGACATTCACAGCATATCCTAAATTGCTCTAAGGTCTCAAAGAACCTGACATTCACAGCATATCCTAAATTGCTCTAAGGTCTCAAAGAACCTGACATTCACAGCATATCTAAATTGCTCTAAGGTCTCAAAGAACCTGACATTCACAGCATATTCTAAATTGCTCTAAGGTCTCAAAGAACCTGACATTCACAGCATATTCTAAATTAAGGTCTAAGGTCTCAAAGAACCTGACATTCACAGCATATCCTAAATTGCTCTAAGGTCTCAAAGAACCTGACATTCACAGCATATCCTAAATTGCTCTAAGGTCTCAAAGAACCTGACATTCACAGCATATTCTAAATTGCTCTAAGGTCTCAAAGAACCTGACATTCACAGCATATTCTAAATTGCTCTAAGGTCTCAAAGAACCTGACATTCACAGCATATTTTAAATTGTTCTAAGGTCTCAAAGAACCTGACATTCACAGCATATTCTAAATTGCTCTAAGGTCTCAAAGAACCTGACATTCACAGCATATCTAAATTGCTCTAAGGTCTCAAAGAACCTGACATTCACAGCATATTCTAAATTGCTCTAAGGTCTCAAAGAACCTGACATTCACAGCATATTTTAGCTTGCTCTAAGATCTCAATAACCTAACATTCACAGCATATTCTATATTGCTCTAAGGTCTCAAAGAACCTGACATTCACAGCCTATCCTAAATTGTTCTAAGGTCTCAAAGAACTTGATATTCACAGCATATTTTAAATTGTTCTAAGGTCTCAAAGAACATGACATTCACAGCATATCCTAAAATTCTCTACGGTCTCAAAGAACGTGGCATTCACAGCTTATTCTAAATTGCTCTAAGGTCTCAAAGAACCTGACATTCACAGCATATCATAAATTGCTCTAAGGTTTAAAAGAACCTGAACATTCACAGCATAATCTAAATTGGTCTAAGGTCTCAAAGAACCTGACATTCACAGCATATTCTAAATTGCTCTAGGTCTTAAAGAACCTGACATTCACAGCATATAAATTGCTCTAAGGTCTCAAAGAACCTGACATTCACAGCATATTTTAAATTGTTCTAAGGTCTCAAAGAACCTGACATTCACAGCATATTTTAAATTGTTCTAAGGTCTCAAAGAACCTGACATTCACAGCATATTCTAAATTGTTCTAAGGTCTCAAAGAACCTGACATTCACAGCATATTCTAAATTGCTCTAAGGTCTCAAAGAACCTGACATTCACAGCATATTCTAAATTGCTCTAAGGTCTCAAAGAACCTGACATTCACAGCATATTCTAAATTGCTCTAAGGTCTCAAAGAACCTGACATTCACAGCATATCCTAAATTGCTCTAAGGTCTCAAAGAACCTGACATTCACAGCATATCCTAAATTGCTCTAAGGTCTCAAAGAACCTGACATTCACAGCATATTCTAAATTGCTCTAAGGTCTCAAAGAACCTGACATTCACAGCATATATTGCTCTAAATTGACATTCTCTAAAAGGTCTCAAAGAACCGAACATTCACAGCATATTCTAAAAATTTAAATTGTTCTAAGGTCTCAAAGAACCTGACATTCACAGCATATTTTAAATTGTTCTAAGGTCTCAAAGAACCTGACATTCACAGCATATTTTAAATTGTTCTAAGGTCTCAAAGAACCTGACATTCACAGCATATTCTAAATTGCTCTAAGGTCTCAAAGAACCTGACATTCACAGCATATCATAAATTGCTCTAAGGTCTCAAAGAACCTGACATTCACAGCATATCCTAAATTGTTCTAAGGTCTCAAAGAACCTGACATTCACAGCATATTCTAAATTGCTCTAAGGTCTCAAAGAACCTGACATTCACAGCATATCCTAAATGTCTCTAAGGTCTCAAAGAACCTGACATTCACAGCATATTCTAAATTGCTCTAAGGTCTCAAAGAACCTGACATTCACAGCATATCCTAAATTGCTCTAAGGTCTCAAAGAACCTGACATTCACAGCATATCCTAAATTGCTCTAAGGTCTCAAAGAACCTGACATTCACAGCATATTTTAAATTGTTCTAAGGTCTCAAAGAACCTGACATTCACAGCATATTTTAAATTGCTCTAAGGTCTCAAAGAACCTGACATTCACAGCATAAATTGCTCTAAGGTCTAAACCTGACATTCACAGCTCTAAAGGTCTAAGGTCTCAAAGAACCTGACATTCACAGCATATTCTAAATTGCTCTAAGGTCTCAAAGAACCTGACATTCACAGCATATTCTAAATTGCTCTAAGGTCTCAAAGAACCTGACATTCACAGCATATTCTAAATTGCTCTAAGGTCTCAAAGAACCTGACATTCACAGCATATTCTAAATTGCTCTAAGGTCTCAAAGAACCTGACATTCACAGCATATTCTAAATTGCTCTAAGGTCTCAAAGAACCTGACATTCACAGCATATTCTAAATTGTTCTAAGGTCTCAAAGAACCTGACATTCACAGCATATTTTAAATTGTTCTAAGGTCTCAAAGAACCTGACATTCACAGCATATCCTAAATTGCTCTAAGGTCTCAAAGAACCTGACATTCACAGCATATTCTAAATTGCTCTAAGGTCTCAAAGAACCTGACATTCACAGCATACTAAATTGCTCTAAGGTCTCAAAGAAGAACATTCACAGCATATTCTAAATTGCTCTAAGGTCTCAAAGAACCTGACATTCACAGCATATTCTAAATTGCTCTAAGGTCTCAAAGAACCTGACATTCACAGCATATTCTAAATTGCTCTAAGGTCTCAAAGAACCTGACATTCACAGCATATCCTAAATTGTTCTAAGGTCTCAAAGAACCTGACATTCACAGCATATTTTAAATTGTTCTAAGGTCTCAAAGAACCTGACATTAACAGCATATCTAAATTGTTCTAAGGTATCGAAGAACCTGACATTCACAGCATATCCTAAATTGCTCTAAGGTCTCAAAGAACCTGACATTCACAGCATATTCTAAATTGCTCTAAGGTCTCAAAGAACCTGACATTCACAGCATATTCTAAATTGTTCTAAGGTCTCAAAGAACCTGACATTCACAGCATATTTTAAATTGTTCTAAGGTCTCTCATTCACAGAACCTGACATTCACAGCATATTCTAAATTGCTCTAAGGTCTCAAAGAACCTGACATTCACAGCATATCCTAAATTGCTCTAAGGTCTCAAAGAACCTGACATTCACAGCATATCCTAAATTGCTCTAAGGTCTCAAAGAACCTGACATTCACAGCATATTCTAAATTGTTCTAAGGTCTCAAAGAACCTGACATTCACAGCTAAATTGCTCTAAGGTCTCAAAGAACCTGACATTCACAGCATATCCTAAATTGCTCTAAGGTCTCAAAGAACCTGACATTCACAGCATATTCTAAATTGCTCTAAGGTCTCAAAGAACCTGACATTCACAGCATATTCTAAATTGCTCTAAGGTCTCAAAGAACCTGACATTCACATTCACAGCATATCCTAAATTGCTCTAAGGTCTCAAAGAACCTGACATTCACAGCATATTCTAAACAGCATATTCACAGCATAAATTGCTCTAAGGTCTCAAAGAACCTGACATTCACAGCATATCCTAAATTGCTCTAAGGTCTCAAAGAACCTGACATTCACAGCATATCCTAAATTGCTCTAAGGTCTCAAAGAACCTGACATTCACAGCATATTCTAAATTGCTCTAAGGTCTCAAAGAACCTGACATTCACAGCATATTCTAAATTGCTCTAAGGTCTCAAAGAACCTGACATTCACAGCATATTCTAAATTGCTCTAAGGTCTCAAAGAACCTGACATTCACAGCATATTCTAAATTGCTCTAAGGTCTCAAAGAACCTGACATTCACAGCATATTCTAAATTGTTCTAAGGTCTCAAAGAACCTGACATTCACAGCATATTTTAAATTGTTCTAAGGTCTCAAAGAACCTGACATTCACAGCATATTCTAAATTGTTCTAAGGTCTCAAAGAACCTGACATTCACAGCATATTTTAAATTGCTCTAAGGTCTCAAAGAACCTGACATTCACAGCATATCCTAAATTGCTCTAAGGTCTCAAAGAACCTGACATTCACAGCATATTCTAAATTGCTCTAAGGTCTCAAAGAACCTGACATTCACAGCATATCCTAAATTGCTCTAAGGTCTCAAAGAACCTGACATTCACAGCATATTCTAAATTGCTCTAAGGTCTCAAAGAACCTGACATTCACAGCATATCCTAAATTGCTCTAAGGTCTCAAAGAACCTGACATTCACAGCACATTTTAAATTGTTCTAAGGTCTCAAAGAACCTGACATTCACAGCATATCCTAAATTGCTCTAAGGTCTCAAAGAACCTGACATTCACAGCATATTCTAAATTGCTCTAAGGTCTCAAAGAACCTGACATTCACAGCATATTTTAAATTGTTCTAAGGTCTCAAAGAACCTGACATTCACAGCATATTCTAAATTGCTCTAAGGTCTCAAAGAACCTGACATTCACAGCATATTCTAAATTGTTCTAAGGTCTCAAAGAACCTGACATTCACAGCATATTCTAAATTGTTCTAAGGTCTCAAAGAACCTGACATTCACAGCATATTTTAAATTGTTCTAAGGTCTCAAAGAACCTGACATTCACAGCATATCCTAAATTGCTCTAAGGTCTCAAAGAACCTGACATTCACAGCATATCCTAAATTGCTCTAAGGTCTCAAAGAACCTGACATTCACAGCATATTCTAAATTGCTCTAAGGTCTCAAAGAACCTGACATTCACAGCATATTTTAAATTGCTCTAAGGTCTCAAAGAACCTGACATTCACAGCATATTTTAAATTGTTCTAAGGTCTCAAAGAACCTGACATTCACAGCATATTTTAAATTGTTCTAAGGTCTCAAAGAACCTGACATTCACAGCATATTTTAAATTGTTCTAAGGTCTCAAAGAACCTGACATTCACAGCATATCTAAATTGCTCTAAGGTCTCAAAGAACCTGACATTCACAGCATATTCTAAATTGCTCTAAGGTCTCAAAGAACCTGACATTCACAGCATATTTTAAATTTCTCTAAGGTCTCAAAGAACCTGACATTCACAGCATATTCTAAATTGCTCTAAGGTCTCAAAGAACCTGACATTCACAGCATATCCTAAATTGCTCTAAGGTCTCAAAGAACCTGACATTCACAGCATATCCTAAATTGCTCTAAGGTCTCAAAGAACCTGACATTCACAGCATATTCTAAATTGCTCTAAGGTCTCAAAGAACCTGACATTCACAGCATATCCTAAATTGCTCTAAGGTCTCAAAGAACCTGACATTCACAGCATATCCTAAATTGCTCTAAGGTCTCAAAGAACCTGACATTCACAGCATATTCTAAATTGCTCTAAGGTCTCAAAGAACCTGACATTCACAGCATATTCTAAATTGCTCTAAGGTCTCAAAGAACCTGACATTCACAGCATATTCTAAATTGCTCTAAGGTCTCAAAGAACCTCACATTCACAGAATATCCTAAATTGCTCTAAGGTCTCAAAGAACCTGACATTCACAGCATATTCTAAATTGCTCTAAGGTCTCAAAGAACCTGACATTCACAGCATATTCTAAATTGCTCTAAGGTCTCAAAGAACCTGACATTCACAGCATATTCTAAATTGCTCTAAGGTCTCAAAGAACCTGACATTCACAGCATATTCTAAATTGCTCTAAGGTCTCAAAGAACCTGACATTCACAGCATATTCTAAATTGCTCTAAGGTCTCAAAGAACCTGACATTCACAGCATATTTTAAATTGTTCTAAGGTCTCAAAGAACCTGACATTCACAGCATATTTTAAATTGTTCTAAGGTCTCAAAGAACCTGACATTCACAGCATATCCTAAATTGCTCTAAGGTCTCAAAGAACCTGACATTCACAGCATATTTTAAATTGCTCTAAGGTCTCAAAGAACCTGACATTCACAGCATATCCTAAATTGCTCTAAGGTCTCAAAGAACCTGACATTCACAGCATATTCTAAATTGCTCTAAGGTCTCAAAGAACCTGCATATTCTAAATTGCTCTAAGGTCTCAAAGAACCTGACATATTCTAAATTGCTCTAACAGCATACCTAAATTGTTCTAAGGTATCGAAGAACCTGACATTCACAGCATATTCTAAATTGCTCTAAGGTCTCAAAGAACCTGACATTCACAGCATATTCTAAATTGCTCTAAGGTCTCAAAGAACCTGACATTCACAGCATATTCTAAATTGCTCTAAGGTCTCAAAGAACCTGACATTCACAGCATATTTTAAATTGTTCTAAGGTCTCAAAGAACCTGACATTCACAGCATATTCTAAATTGTTCTAAGGTCTCAAAGAACCTGACATTCACAGCATATCCTAAATTGCTCTAAGGTCTCAAAGAACCTGACATTCACAGCATATTCTAAATTGCTCTAAGGTCTCAAAGAACCTGACATTCACAGCATATTCTAAATTGCTCTAAGGTCTCAAAGAACCTGACATTCACAGCATATTCTAAATTGTTCTAAGGTCTCAAAGAACCTGACATTCACAGCATATTTTAAATTGTTCTAAGGTCTCAAAGAACCTGACATTCACAGCATATCCTAAATTGTTCTAAGGTCTCAAAGAACCTGACATTCACAGCATATCCTAAATTGCTCTAAGGTCTCAAAGAACCTGACATTCACAGCATATTCTAAATTGCTCTAAGGTCTCAAAGAACCTGACATTCACAGCATATTTTAAATTGCTCTAAGGTCTCAAAGAACCTGACATTCACAGCATATAAATTGCTAAATTGCTCTAAGGTCTCAAACCTCTCAAAGCATACCTGACATTCACAGCATATTCACTAAATTGTTCTAAGGTCTCAAAGAACCTGACATTCACAGCATATCCTAAATTGCTCTAAGGTCTCAAAGAACCTGACATTCACAGCATATTCTAAATTGCTCTAAGGTCTCAAAGAACCTGACATTCACAGCATATTCTAAATTGTTCTAAGGTCTCAAAGAACCTGACATTCACAGCATATTTTAAATTGTTCTAAGGTCTCAAAGAACCTGACATTCACAGCATATTCTAAATTGCTCTAAGGTCTCAAAGAACCTGACATTCACAGCATATTCTAAATTGCTCTAAGGTCTCAAAGAACCTGACATTCACAGCATATTCTAAATTGCTCTAAGGTCTCAAAGAACCTGACATTCACAGCATATTCTAAATTGCTCTAAGGTCTCAAAGAACCTGACATTCACAGCATATCCTAAATTGCTCTAAGGTCTCAAAGAACCTGACATTCACAGCATATCCTAAATTGCTCTAAGGTCTCAAAGAACCTGACATTCACAGCATATCCTAAATTGCTCTAAGGTCTCAAAGAACCTAACATTCTAAATTGCTCTAAGTCTCACCTGACATTCACAGCATATCCTAAATTGCTCTAAGGTCTCAAAGAACCCTAAACATTCACAGCATATTCACAGCTAAATTGCTCTAAGGTCTCAAAGAACCTGACATTCACAGCATATTCTAAATTGCTCTAAGGTCTCAAAGAACCCTGACATTCACAGCATATCTAAATTGCTCTAAGGTCTCAAAGAACCTGACATTCACAGCATATCCTAAATTGCTCTAAGGTCTCAAAGAACCTGACATTCACAGCATATTTTAAATTGTTCTAAGGTCTCAAAGAACCTGACATTCACAGCATATTCTAAATTGCATCTCAAAGAATGACATTCACAGCTAAATTGTTCTAAGGTCTCAAAGAACCTGACATTCACAGCATATAAGGTCTAAATTGCTCTAAGGTCTCAAAGAACCTGACATTCACAGCATATTCTAAATTGCTCTAAGGTCTCAAAGAACCTGACATTCACAGCATATTCTAAATTGCTCTAAGGTCTCAAAGAACCTGACATTCACAGCATATCCTAAATTGCTCTAAGGTCTCAAAGAACCTGACATTCACAGCATATTTTAAATTGTTCTAAGGTCTCAAAGAACCTGACATTCACAGCATATCCTAAATTGCTCTAAGGTCTCAAAGAACCTGACATTCACAGCATATTCTAAATTGCTCTAAGGTCTCAAAGAACCTGACATTCACTAGGTTAGTTTTGTTACTCTTCGTTAGGTTGTAGAATGGAGATGTTTTTCTTTATTATTATTGTTTCAAAATGTTAAAGAAAACTCACACCTACAAATGACCCAAAAAGCTCTCAGTGACTCATCATTAAACAGAACACATATAATGCAGTGAGAACAGCACAGACTCCATATTGTGTATACTCCATTCATGTTAAAAATAAACACACAAAAATGTCATCGCTCAAAATACTTAGTCACGAAATATAAAGCGATAGAGTAAAATGTTGGAGAGAAATCACAGTATCTACTTGAATTGATGTGAATGTTTGAGATGGTAAGTAAAGAACAAAACAAATAATTTATTACAGAAAACTTAGACCCAAGGCACACTCCTGTCACCAATCATAATTAACTATTCTACGTTGTGAACAACTACTTTCTTATAATTTAAAGTCGTTATCTTCGCGCTCGTTTCGTTTTTTTGTCTCTTCACAATTGCCAATCTTTTTTGCTGTGTTTAATTATCTATGTTAGCGAACTCGGATTGGAGGGGGGGGAATAAAGTGTGATTTCTTGAAAGTTCTTACGGTTTTAAATGAAATATAAAATATTTAGGTAATTGTTGGTTGGGGGTTGGTTGGTATAAACGTAAGCACAAAGAAATACAATGGAATATCTGTGCACTGCCCCCCACAGGTATCGAAACCCAGTTTCTAACGATGCAGCTGGGGAACATTTAGTTAATAAGACGACCATATTTGAGCTAGCAACTAGGTAATTAAAAGTAAAGACGAATGAAGTAAGACATGGCATGGCATAGCCATGTGGTTAAGGCATTCGATTCGTTACTTGATGGTCGCGGGTTCGAATCCCGTCACACCAAACATGCTCTCCCTTTCAGTCGTGGGGGCGTTATAATGTTACGGTCAATACCACTATTCGTTGGTAATAGAGTAGTTCAAAAGTTGGCGGTGGGTGGTGATGACTAGGTGCCTTCCCTCTAGTCTTACACTGCTAAATAGCCCTTGAGTAGCTTTGTGTGAAATTCAAAACAAATAAGATTTCTTCATGAACTTTTACGACATTTACGAATCCTATTGTTGTTGCTAAAGTATACTTTAATTTCGGTTTTAGCTTGATACAGTATGACAGATCTCTATATTAGGAGTCCATTTTAACATTCATAATATCCATTTGGATTTTCTTTCCATAAATACTTCTCCAGATTTGGCGTAGCGTCACTCCACACGATTATGTTCTATAACCGATTCACACGTCTCTGGATGATAATATTTAGGGAAATCTCGAGGATTCTCGAAAGGAATGATATTTATGCGTTATCGTTTTTTTTAAGAACAATTGTCACTAAATTTGAAAGTGTAGCATAGAAAGTAAGTGTAACTTTATAGATAATCTGAGTGTGAAAGTAAAGCATAGAAAGTAAGTGTAACTTTATAGATAATCTGAGTGTGAAAGTAAAGCATAGAAAGTAAGTGTAACTTTATAGATAATCTGAGTGTGAAAGTAAAGCATAGAAAGTAATTGTAACCTTATAGATAATCTGTGTGTGAAAGTAAAGCATAGAAAGTAAGTGTAACTTTATAGATAATCTGAGTGTGAAAGTAAAGCATAGAAAGTAATTGTAACTTTATAGATAATCTGTGTGTGAAAGTAAAGCATAGAAAGTAATTGTAACCTTATACATAATCTGTGTGTGAAAGTAAAGCATAGAAAGTAAGTGTAACCTTATAGATAATCGGAGTGTGAAAGTGAAGCATAGAAAGTAAGTGTAACCTTATAGATAATCTGTGTGTGAAAGTGAAGCATAGAAAGTAAGTGTAACCTTAAAGATAATCTGAGTGTGAAAGTAAAGCATAGAAAGTAAGTGTAACCTTATGGATAATCTGTGTATGAAAGTAAAGCATAGAAAGTAAGTGTAACCTTATAGATAATCTGAGTGTGAAAGTAAAGCATAGAAAGTAATTGTAACTTTATAGATAATCTGTGTGTGAAAGTAAAGCCTAGAAAGTAATTGTAACCTTATAGATAATCTGTGTGTGAAAGTAAAGCATAGAAAGTAAGTGTAACCTTATAGATAATCGGAGTGTGAAAGTGAAGCATAGAAAGTAAGTGTAACCTTATAGATAATCTGTGTGTGAAAGTGAAGCATAGAAAGTAAGTGTAACCTTAAAGATAATCTGAGTGTGAAAGTAAAGCATAGAAAGTAAGTGTAACTTTATAGATAATTTGTGTGTGAAAGTAAAGCATAGAAAGTAAGTGTAACCTTATAGATAATCGGAGTGTGAAAGTGAAGCATAGAAAGTAAGTGTAACCTTATAGATAATCTGTGTGTGAAAGTGAAGCATAGAAAGTCAGTGTAACCTTATAGATAATCTGTGTGAAAGTGAAGCATAGAAAATAAGTGTAACCTTTTAGATAATTTGTGTGTGAAAGTAAAGCATAGAAAGTAAGCGTAACCTTTTAGATAATTTGTGTGTGAAAGTAAAGCATAGAAAGTAAGCGTAACCTTTTAGATAATCGGAGTGTGAAAGTAAAGCATAGAAAGTAAGCGTAACCTTTTAGATAATTTGTGTGTGAAAGTAAAGCATAGAAAGTAAGCGTAACCTTTTAGATAATCTGAGTGTGAAAATAAAGCATACATAATAAGCATAACTTTATGCTATTTCCCTTTCCAAAGATTTGCAAAAGAGTGTGCATGTGTGTTGTTATAGCAAAGTTACATGGGGCTATCTGCTATGTCTACTGAGGAGAATCGAACCCGATTATTTAGCGTTGTAAATCCAAAGACTGTACCAGCGGGGGGAGTTTACAAAAGAAACAAATTCTATCAAAGAAACGATCTTCACTCCATTTCATCATGTTTCGTGTGGTTTGCTTTGCATCTCTACCCTACCGTCAGTACAGAAATATGTGAAACAAGACTCGTCACATTCACTTGCACAAGAACTGAACTGTGGCTATGTTTTCTTGCGTACTTGAAATAAGCAGTGATCTGAATGGTGGTCACTTGCCGTATGATAGTTTGTATTATTTTCTTCTCTCTATGCACTTGGTGATTCAGGAATAGTTTTCAGGGCTTATAATTCTAGAAACTGGATTTTAGTACCTGTTGGCGAGCACAACATAGACAGTCCGTTGTGTAGCTTTGTACTTAATGATAAGAGAGGCCCTCTATTGATAAAGCCAGAAATTAATAAAGTTCATATTCTGAGCAAACTTCTGCATGAACCTACAACATTTTTAATTCAGTCGAATTTGTATCAGTATTTCGTAAGCCTAACATTGTACAATAATATTGTAGGACAATAAAACTGGCTTTTGAAAGTACCATTGTGACATCCACAAGCAGATTTGCTCAGGAATATTGTTAAAAACATTATAGGTGACTTTCAGGTCTACAATATCAGTTTCTGATAAGTCAGATAGGCCTTCTACACTAATAATTCGTGTTTCACAATCTATATTTAAATATAATTGTTACTCATAGTCTTATAAACCAATAAGTTCGGATTTGCACGAGCCAATGAGGAAGTAGGAATTATTTACTTAATTTCTTTTTAAAATATTCATGTGGAGTTGGTAGAACAGAGTTTAGAAATATAATACAAGTCTTCAAGCAAACAATTTCTTTAAATATTAACTTGTTTTTCACCTTGTATATTGACATCTTAACCTATTGTCCATAAAAGTAACTTGATACCTGTGTATTTCTCACAATAATTTTCAAATCTGGCAATATCTTTTTACCACTTTTCTACATAGATATTCATCCTCAATTTAAAATAGTTCCTATAACAATCACACTCCAGTTTAATTCGTAATTTTTTGTGTCTTGTTGTCACTCGCACATCTACACAAAGGTCCATCTGCGCTGTGTTCACCAGTGATATTAAAACCCGCATTCCTCTATAATTAGTACCAGCGTATCTTTCCGTATTATTTGATCTTCTTCTAAAGTCTCTTTCATTGATTCATCTTCTGTTCGTGGACTACCAAAGTAAATCTATCCGTCTTTAAAGTTAGCCTTAACATTTCAGGTTTGTTTATCTTTTACCTTTCTTTCCTGTAGCTTGTAATATAACCATTTCTCCTCACGTTAGACGAAGCTCTGTTTATGTTGTTGTTTTTTTTCCCCATGGAAGCTTACATGGCTTGAATTTTCACTGTCATCAAGCCGTAATGCTGGTGTTGTTACCTAATGGAAGGTAATGAGTTTTATATTACCATCCAAAGACAAACAAGTGGTGAGAGCTAGAACTAATGGAAAACCAGACTGACACAAACACATTGTTGAATCTAAAAGTAGTAAGATGGGTGCATAAAAAAAATATAAAAAACTAGTTTTCACACCTAAAGTCGTATTAAATTCTACTGGGCGAGGCCCCTTACTATCAGCTAGCTGGTGTCATAAAGGCTAATAGGACGAAGTAGCAGTTATTGTTTGGTTACGACATGGGTCTTTACTACACATAATACCGAATAAATATTTCGTAGCTAGTTATCTTTCTTTTCAAAAAATAAATATTTGTTTTCCCTTCCATTAAGATAACTCGTCTTTTTTTTTCATAGTCTTGGCACAATATATGAGTTTGAATTTCGTAATCTTTATTATTGGTAGCAATACTTGTGGTTTGAGGAGAGACTACGCACTGAATTTTAACTAGTTGCTTGTTTGTTGGATTTCGGAGCAAAGCTGTATAAGGCCTACCTCCATTAATCGTTTTTAATGTCCTCCAGGTGAGCCAGCGGTAAGATTACGGACTTACAACGCTAAAACCCGGGGCTCGGTTCCCCGTGATGGACACAGTAGATAGCTCAATGCGGGTTTCCTCTGAACCAAGCAAACCGTTTCTAATCCTAAAACGTTAGTCCACCGCCAACTCTTTGACTATATTTGTCAGCTCAGCTACTAGGCCCCCTGGTGGCGTAGCAGAATGTCTGCCCTTTGACTATATTTGCCAGCTCAGCTACAAGGCCCCCCGCTGGCATAGCAGAATGTCTACCCTTTGACTATATTTGTCAGCTCAGCTACTAAGCCTCCTGGTGGCGTAGCAGAATGTCTACCCTTTGGCTATATTTGTCAGCTCAGCTACTAAGCCCCCTGGTGGCGTAGCAGAATGTCTACCCTTTGACTACACTTGTCAGACCGAATATTAGGATTTGACTGTCACTTTCATAATGCACCTTTTCGCCCCGGTAGGACAGCGGTCAATTTACGGATTTAAAAATTCGGGGTTAGATTCCACGCGATAGACACAGCAAACAACCAACTGTAATTTTGTTCTAAAACAAACAAACAAAACGCACCCACGGCCCCATAATGTAGAGTGCACTTGTTTGTTCTTGTTTTATTATTTTGAAAGTAACGAGCCGTGAACTAAAGAACCTCAGCGCCACTCTGCGGCATTCAACTGTTTGATCGCGCTTAGCATAAAGATTACATTCTGACACAATTGTTTGAAATCTGCAATACAATTTCAGTAATCAACAAACACTTAAGTTTAACCCTAGAATACTACTTGTATGTGTGTATCTGCTATCTGCTGAGTCAACCGAGAGGAATCGAAGCCCTGATTTTAGGGTTGTAAATCTGTAGACTTACCGCTGTACAAAAGGGGAACAATAATGTTTGTTTGTTTGTTGTGGAATTTCGCACAAAGCTACGCGAGAGCTATCTATGCTAGCCGTCCCTAATTTAGCAGTGTAAGACTAGAAGGAAAGCAGCTAGTCATCACCACCCACCGCCAACTCTTGAGCTACTCTTTTACCAACTAATAGTGGGATTGACTGTCACATTATAACGCCCCCACGGCTGGGAGGGCGAGCATGTTTGGCGCGATGCGGGCGCGAACTCGCGACCCTCGGATTGCGAGTCGCGCGCCTTACGCGCTTGGCCATGCCAGGCCAGGAGGACAATAATACTTCAATGGCTCGACAGCCTAGAAGAATAAATAATAATATATAAACAAGTAATAATATTTTATTTATTTGCTACTTAAAAGTGTGTAGATATTTTTATACACATTGAGCATTTACATCTCGTTAATAGCACATTAAACGGAATGTTTAAACACCTGCTTGTTGATTAATGTTGATAATACTTTCAACAAATTATATACTTAGATATATATGTATATGTCTAAAACTATTTACAACATACTTATGGTACATAAATGATAAATTTAAAGAGTTCTCAAATGCCTTAATGGAAATGAATAAAGCATTTGGAGCTGTCATGGGTTGGAGATTAGAAAAATATTCAAAATGGCTCTAGTTCACACTTGCGCACTTTTAACTTCCCAATTTTAAGCACATTGGTCTACCTTGAGTTACCAGACAATAAACTCTTCTAAGTTTTCCAACTGAAAAATGTTGTATATAATTAGGCTTAACAATAGCGGAACTGTATAGTGTTAACTCCTTCTGTTGTTTTTTAAAGAGGTTTTCAAAATCAACTAAAATAATTACAAACTGGATAACCAAGTATAATACTATAAATAAATTATTTTAAATTAAATTGTCGTAATGAATTTTAACCTTAGCGTGTAATTTAGTGTTAAAAATTGAATATTTTTTTATTTACCATAAGCATATCAGTAACGTAAGTAACTATCAAGCAATAGTGGATGTTGATCAGAAATATCACGCACACAGAGTTTTCACTGATGGCAAAGGTATTGGTTTGTTTCTTGCTAAACACAAAGGCCCGGCATGGTCAAGTGTGTTAAGGCGTTCGACTCGTAATCCGAGGGTCGCGTATACAAATCCCGGTCGCAGCAAACATGCTCGCCCTTTCAGCCGTGTGGGCGTTATAACGATACGGTCAATCCCACTATTCGTTGGTAAAAGAATAGCCCAAGAGTTGGCGGTGGGTGGTGATGACTAGCTGCTTTCCCTCTGGTCTTACACTGCTAAATTAGAGACGGCTAGCGCAGATAGCCCTTGTGTAGTTTTGTGCGAAATTCAAAACAAACTGAACACAAAGCTACACAATGGACTATCCAGGGGTATAGAAATCCGGTTTCTAGCGTTGTAAGTTTGCAAACATTTTGCTGTGCCATTGGGAAACATAATGGCTCACATATAAATATATATTTTTTAAAGTACTGTCTCTATTTAATTACCGTCACGACGTCTGCTTAATTATCCGATTTCTAGCTATAATCCATTCGATCTGCACATTTACACAACAATACAAGCTCCTAAAGACTTCAACTCCAATTTTAATACGTAAATTATCAGACCAGACTTGTGCGTCTTCTAACGTTTAACAAATTTATAATAAACGCGTGAAGTTTAATCTAGACTTTCAAACTTCGAACTTTAAATCACTGTTCTTGGCCGAGGTGCCCCGCAATTACATCGACCACGTCTTCTAACAAATTCCAATATTTCTCAGGATGGTTTGAAATGAAACAAATCAAACATTGTTGGCGTATCCAACCTAATTTCCATATTTCTAGATTATTCTCATGCAAATCGATACTGTTTTCATAAAACTTCCTGACGTGAAGGTTGCTTATGTCATTCGCACAATTTTCCAGAACGTTCGCACGTTTGATTAGTTTTCTCGAGAAATCAGCGCATTGGCTTCGGGTTCTATGTTGCAAGTCAAAACTTTTCTAATTTTGGTTATTTTACTATTGTACAAACATACAACAACAATCTGGCATTTTCACTATCAACATGTTTCAGTTTCGTCTTGCTGTTGTTGATATGCACGAAGCTATGCGACGATGTTGTGGTGGTTTGCAATTAAACAGAGAGCTACATAAAGGCTTATCTGCGCTCTGCTCACCACAGGTGTCGAAACCCTGTTTCTAGCAGTATACGTCTGCAGACATTCTGCTTTGCCCCTAGGAGGCTACACAATAACACATCTCTGTCGACTTTCCGCAAAGCGAAAGGGGGCCGTTTCAGCTAATCCTTTGTTTATGATATTAAAGCTTTATTCTGAAAGCAATGTTATATTATATGCTTCAATCGTTGTTTAGAATGGTATTTTTTGATAATTTGTCCACGCTGAAGATTGCTCTTGATAATATAAAACTAAAACACAACTGCTTCCAGGATCTATTATAATAATTAGTAACTAAATCTCTCTAAAGTTTTAGTAACGAGTTCAATATTAAAATAACTCACAAACATAGTTCAGATATCGCGATTAATACTATTCAATCAAAGAAACTACAAATTATAGCACAAACGTCTACAAGAAGTCACAGCAGTAGTAGATAGTAGTTCAAGGCCCTACATGGCCAGGTGGCTTAAGACGTTCCACTCGTAATCCGAAGGTCGCGGGTTCGAATCCCGGTCGCACCAAACATGCTCGCCCTTTCCGCCGTGGGGACGTTATAATATGACGGTCAATCCCACTATTCTTTGGTAAAAGAGTAGCCCAAGAGTTGGCGGTGGGTAGTGATGACGAGCTGCCTTCCCTCTAGTCTTACACTGCTAAATTAGGGACGGCTAGCGCAGATAGCCCTCATGTAGCGTTGCGCGAAATTCAAAACAAAACAAACAATTATGGGCCTCCCCTTAATTGTACTCATGGTTCTGGTATTTTTTTGGTTCACAAACCCTCCTCTTCTGCAGTGTTTGCCACTGATTAAAGCAGAAGAAAACAGAAAAGGATTAAAACCAGTTAGTTGAATTTAGTAAAATTTCGTGTTTTTTTTCTTTCCCACCTTCGTGATTCTCTGTTTGTGAAAATGTTTACAATGTGTACAGGATGTGCCATAAGTTCGTGTGTGTTTTCTTATAGCAAAGCCACATCGAGTTATCTGCTGAGGCCACCGAGAAGAATCGAACCCCTTATTTCAGTGTTCTAAATCCACAAACTTACCGCTGTAGTAGCGGGGGGTCGTAAATAAATTTTCACAATCGATGAATCAGTGATTTATTCAGTCAGGTGTGCAACACAAAACATGGAGTTTCGTTTATCAATCAGCACGTGTGACCAACAGGTGATTCTAATTAACAACAAGAAATTAACAATTGTAATAATAAGTAAGTAAATTGAAAAATCCGGTAATCTTACCATCAGGCTTAGCAGCCCGACATGACCAATCGATTAGGGGTATCGACTCGTAATCTGAGGGTCGTGGGTCTAAATCCCCGTCACACCAAATATGTTCGGCCTTTCAGCCGTGAAGGCGTTTTAAAGTTATGATCAATCCCACTATTCGTTAGTAAACAAGTATCCCAAAAGTTGCCGGTGGGTGATGATGACTAGCTGCCTGCCCTTTAGGCTTACACTGCTAAATTAGAGATGGCTAGCGCAGAGAGCCCTCGTGTAGCTTTGCGTGAAATTAAAAAAAAAGGACAAAAAACAAAAAAATTATTGTGTATTTTGTATACATAAAATATTTTGGTGAATTTACTTATGGCATGTCCTGCATGCGTTATGTCAATCGGATCTTTTGTATTGACGTCAAAAAATGGCTGTCATTCGCACACTGCTGGACTCACATATTAAGAGAAAATTGGAAATTACTTTTTCTCTCCACCCTCCCCTATTCAATTACAAGATAGACATGTTATGTTTCCTTAGGATTTGTTATGTATATTGTATGGATTTAGACATTTTATCAACAATATTAGGAACAACAAAGGATTTAGTTCTCCAGACAATAATAATATTTTACCATTGCGTCTTCATTAGGGTTAATATCATAAACACACGCACACAGAGAGAAAGAAATGAAAACAGTATCGCCCTCTGTGGAGTTGAAGGAAAAAAGAAAAAAAACATTGAATAATATGAAAGAAATAACACGACTTCTTGTTTTACTATGGTTGATGAACCCACAATAACAAAATATTTTCCGTAAAAATATTTTTTGTTATTCTTAATATGTTTGTTTTCCGTAACTTTATTGCTAAAGTGAAAACTCTTTTTATTATTTTACTTATAAAACTTGACAGAAATTTGATCCAATTTATTTTATGAACCGTTTAAGAGAAACGAGAATTTGTAATAGCAGTTCATCTGAAATTGTATTAAAGGTTTACGTGTGTATGTCTAAGGGAAGTATAATACTTTATTATTGTCTCGTGCGTTTCATGTGTATGAATGTTTCTTTTCTTTATTACTCAACGGTTAGGGGAACTCGACTTGTTATCTGAGAGTCTCGGGTTCGAATCCCTGTCACACCAAACGTGCTCGCCCTTTTCCCTCTTGGGGGCGTAATAATATGACGATTAATCCAACTATTCGTTGTTAAAAGAGTAGCTCAAGAGTTGGTGGTGGGTAGTGATGACTAGCTAACCACCCTCCAGCCTTAACCTACTAAATTAGGAACGGCTAGCACAGATAGCCCTCGTGTAGCTTTGAGCAACATCTAAAATCTAAACAACCTCCGTTTCTCCTAATAAAAACTTTTAGTACCGTCCAGTAATACTTCAGGAGTATGCAATGTAAGTGCACCATTTTCCCAATAAAATAACAAATAGTTTTTACACAAAAGTAACGGTATTATTTACTTTATTATTAATTATTTACAACTGGTTTATATCATTGCATGCCTGCTATTATAATATACAACAACTGTATTATATCTCCATCTTGCGTTCTTGTAACAATAACCAAATTCTATATAAATGTATCATATACAACTGTGATTTTGTTTATCCATGGCGACATAATCTGCCACGAGTATGTTATAAAAAGATAAGCCTATAATGTTATATTCTATTTGCTTCTTAAACATGAACTTCCAATCAAATTTTTTTCGTGTTGTTTAATATTTACGCGCGTTAAGTGATTAAAATGTTTATCATTGTTTGTGTAACGTCACGCAAAGCTACTCGAAGGCTATTTCTATTGGCCGTCCCTAATTTTGAAGTGACAGACTAGAGATAAGGCAGTAAGACAGAACCACCCTCCACCAATGAATAGTGGGATTGACTGAAACTTACAACATCCCCAAAACATAGTTCATGAAGAGATTTGAACCCGTGACCCACAGATTGTTAGTCGAGTTTCTCTAGACATCTCAACCATCAGACTTCCAGGCTTGAGTCAGAATATGGTCAAAGAACAATTGTTTTTTTATTATCTATTTTAAAGAAAACCTAAGTAGGAACTAATTGGTTTGAATAATTCAAAAGAAAATTATACATCAAAGAATTACAGCCTGTTCACAACGCTTACGAATGGCAGGTTTTAGAATGTAAAATTAATGTTGTATAGAATATAAATGTGAATATATATTTTTTTACATACGACTTATAAACAGTAGTCCTCTTAATACACGGAGATTGAAAATATGATCGTGTCATATCACTCGGTTGTTAGTGCTAAATGAAATACCGCTACTTGAAAGTTTAATAAGCATATCATGGGTTTAAAGGGCTATCGAAGATAGTTTTTTACACCATTATCTTGTCTGCCCTTAGTACTTTTAATTATATACATGAGCTCTTGAGATTAGCAATAAACTGGAAAGATATTAGACATGATTAAAAATGCTATTGTTCTGTCTCGGAGTACAGCGTTAAGAAGAGAAACCACTAATTCCCTCTTTGCAATATTCCATTAATATAACGACAGCTGAAGTTGGTTGACGTACCATAAGTAACGTTCATCTACTACAACCTAATCTCTCAGTAAAACACAGATAAAAATAAAATGGAAGAAAAGTAAACTTTGATAAGTAAGTTGACTATTAATGGACAACAGGGGACTGTGATGTTCACGATTCAACGAGAAACAGAACTGAAGTCTTGGAAAAAACAAGTTCAACTATTTAACGAACGATTAGAAGATGTTCTCTCTCTCTGTGTGTGTACATATATAATCGTCTCTCTATATTTAAAGTATTAGACCTAGTAACTAAAAAGGCTTAGAAAGAACAGCGATAGGTGTGACAATATTAACTCTAACCGAACAGTTACTTACATAAAACTATTAACAAAAGTATAGAAACATCAATAACTAATGTTTAAATTAAAAAAGTTCAGTACCGCAACTCACTGCGTTATGTAACAACTGATAAACAAGACAGATGTTGTTGGGGTTTTTTTTAAATTCGCTCAAAGCTACTCGAGGGCTATCTTCGCTGGCCGTCCCTAATTTAGTGGTGTAAGACTAGAAGGAAGGCAGCTAATCATCACCACCCACCGCCAACTCTGGGGCTACTCTTATACCAACGAATAGTGGAATTGACCGTCACATTATAACGCCCCCACGGTTGAAAGGGCGAGCATGTTTGGTGCGACCGCGATCCGAACCCGCAACCCTCGGATTACGAGTCGCACGCCTTAACACGCTTGGCCATGCCGGGCCACTAAACAAAAGTAATACTAAATAAGGTTCAAATAAAAAAAAACTCTACGTCAGCTACGTTTTACTTTTTTGTAGTCGAGGGAATTCCTTTGTATCAAAAATATATATACAAAACATTTCGTAAAGATATTCATTTGAGATAGGTATTTTGATCTATCTCACTATACAACGTCATATGACATTTGTAATATTTAATGTATTGTTAATGCGTGTTTTATATAATTAATGAAATATGTCTGTATAACGAGGAAACGAACAAACGAAATAGAAATTGACAATCAGAATGTTTTGTTTGTTTATTTACGTCGACACTTCTAACGTTACATTTACCCACGTAACTGGCCATCACGTTTTTGAGCTCCCTGTAAATTGTGAGTCGAGCTTTCTGACCACCAGACCACGACAGATCCCAAATCAAAATTAGAATGCCTTTTCTTTGTGTATATATTGTATTAATTTGTGTTTTATCGCCATCTATCAGACTTCTTGTTTTTGTTTGGTTTTGATAGCCTTGTAACTGGTAGATATGCAATGACCGAAACAATCGTGATTTTACATGTCCATAAATAGTTTAAAATATATCTTTCATCAGTTATATATACGTAAACTTTCTGGATTATGGCATTTTTCTTAATGGGATATCCAAAGGTCAAATTAATTGTTTTACTAATTAAAAAAAGGTTTAATTAACCAAACGCTAGAACCTCATATCAATTGGCTCTCTATCTATCTGACCGTTCTAGGAGGAAGCAGACCTATCGCAAAGTGTGGCATAGACACTTGTACAAACTGGTATACGTTAGGTTTAGGGTTTTGTTTGAGTTTCAGCGATAATTAACAGCTCATTTATTCTTTAGCCTTTACGAGATAATATAGAAAATCTCCTTTTAATAACCAGTAAGCATTTCAATAAAACACATACGTTTTCTTAACCAGTTTTCAAGAATGAAGACTTTCCGACTTCAAATTATTTCCTTGGATCTACGAATTGAGTGTTCTGTTATACTTATCTGTTGGACATCAGATATTTGACAGGAAAGTTCAAGCTTGTTTGTTTTCGAATTATTTCGCAAAGTTACACGAGGGCTATCTGCGCTATCCGTCCCTAATTTAGCAGTTTAAGACTAGAAGGAAGACAATTGGTCATCGCCGTCCACCACTAAATCTTGGGATACTCTTCTTGACGAGTAGTTGGATTGACCGTCACATTATAACGCACTTAAGGCTGAAAGGGTGGACATATTTGAGTGTTAAGAGGGAGTTTAAGTGTTAGATTAAAAAATATAACACAACCCATGGTATTGTTTTGTGCTTAACAGAAAGCAAAGAAAACATTGTTATGTTTTAAATATATTTCTTAAATACATAAGCAGTTCTTCCACAAAAGTGCTAATATGGAGGTAATAGTAATGTTTACAAGTAATTATAAGCCCAGATGTAGTTCTTATTTACCATCAGATGTATCACAATTCTGTCACGCGCTCTTTTCTATTCACTAACTTAGTCGCTAAAATCTAGGGTTCGATCCCAACGGTGTAATGATAATCTGATGAAACAAACAACTAAATTCGTTGAGTACCACAGAAACCTTTATATACCATCCATGTGTGAAAACACTGATCGACAAATAGTGGTTTTTCTTGTCTTGGAATATTTTGTTGTCCAGACAAAAGTATTTTGAAATCCCTTGTGCAAGAGACATAGCCCAACCAACGTATTTGACAAGGGTACTCGCCGAGCATCAACAAATACTCGATCCAGATAATATAAAAGTAGATTAGAAATATAAAAATGTGGGCACCGTATCAAAACATCGAGAATTACTAAGTGTTAGAACTGAGAGGCTGTTAAATATTAAATGCGTGAAAAAATTATAGACTTGATCACTTGACCTTTGTTATCTCCTTCAAGCACAATAATTCGTCTACATTGTGTATTCGATATATATCAAATATAAAGAAATTCTGAGTGAGGAGGCAAGTGATTCTTTTGTTTCAGTAGGCTATTATATTACGCCGGGGGAGCTGCATAGTTGGGAGGAACCAGTTCGTGTTTGTAAGTCAATATTTTCTTCTCGGTGACACACATGCGCCCTCTTTCGGCCTGTCTTTGCTTCTCTATCCGAATTTACTGTGTAGTATGTTGTGTTGGAAAGAATAATGTCCCATGAGAGCTGGTTTACTTTATGTGTGTGTGTGTGTTTTTTTTTCTTATAGCAAAGCCACATCGGGCTGTCTGCTGAGCCCATCGAGGGGAATCGAGCCCCTAATTTTAGCGTTGTAAATCCATAGACTTACCGCTGTACTAGCGAGGTGCTTACTTTATGTACTTGAATTCTCGACTAAATGTTTGTTATTGTAACTCCACGAAGACAGTAGTGCATTCAGTTCAGCAACTTGTTTTTCATCTGTGAGATTTGTTCAACTATTCTTACCTCCGCCATTGATGGTGGACGGAGGTTCAGCTTATGTTTTCAGCCCTGTGTGTGTGTGTGTATGTTCGTCAGCACAATTTCTCGAAGATTGCTGAGTAGATTTGAACGAAAGCTGGTATATGTTTCAATTTAGAAGTGGTTAATTTTTTTGGAAGGTAAATGTAAAAGGTTAAGGTCACAAATATCAAAAAAAATCTATCTAATAACATGGGACTAAATTTTTGTACTATTTTTGCTCTGCAACTCAGTCAAAAATTATCAGATTTTGATGAAGCATGGTGAACTTATGTCGAATATTATTCTTCATTGTTCTGCCAAAGATGATCCGTTTCCATTCATAACGACGGACAAGGGAACACTTTTTCGTATTATTTACGGAAGTTTACGTTCGACTGAGTAAACCTCTAGTTTTATCTGTAAACGAACGCACTTTGGAAGAACTAGAAATGTAAGCTTTGCACCATTGTGATTCCTGGAAGCCTTCTATCGCCGAGCGCTAGACGACTAAATGAACGATAGACAGGAGTTCAGATAAGAACAAAAGTGTCGGGATATGTCAGAGAGAATGAATAAATCGACTGGAAAGGGAAGATAGTAATATGCTAACAGTAAAAAACAAAACTTATTTCTAAATCTATGTATTATTGATTTACCAGTAATAAACTACACTGATACAGACTATCACCTGATAGGAATAAGTGCAATCCAAACAAAGATGGAGGTCATAAGAAGAAAAACAGAAATGCGAGGACAGCACGAACCATAACAATAGTTTGTGGCTGAACCTTGGTCATCCAGGAAAAGTGTTGTCTCAACAGGATTATATTTTCCATAATACAGAGCTAATGTTAAAGTCTTGATTCTGTCGTCACGAACTCCAGATTGATACGTGATAATGTAAGGTGAAGGTACACCACTAGCATGTTGAAACGTATGTGATAGCACGTATCGTAAAATAAGTTTGTTTGTTTTTTTAATTTCGCGCAAAGCTACACGAGGGCTATCTTTGCTAGCCATCCTTAATTTAGCAGTGTAAGACTAGAGGGAGGCAGCTAGTCATCACCACCCTCCGCCAACTCTTAAGCTACTCTTTTACCAACAAATACTGGGGTTGACCACAACATTATAACGTCCCCACGGTTGAAAGTGCGAGAATGTTTGGCGCGGCGAGGATGCGAATCCGCGACCCTCAGATTGCGAGTCGCACGCCTTAACACGCTTGGCCATGTCGGGCCATACAGATGAAAAGAAGTAACTTTATTGGTGTTTCTGACCACCATGCCATCACCAGTGGCTCGTTCAATTCTAGATAAGATTATTTATAACCCTTTGTGCAGAGTTGTTCTTAACAAAACAAAAATTATAACTATCCCATTTGGCCCGGCATGGCCAGGTGAGTTAAGGCGTGCGACTCGTAATCTAAGAGTCGCGGGTTCGAATCCCCGTCGCACCAAACATGCTCGCCTTTTCAGCCATCGTGGCGTTATAATGTAACGGTCAATCCCATTATTCGTTGGTAAAAGAGTAGCCCGAGAGTTGGCGATGGGTGGTGATGACTAGCTGCCTTCCCTCTGGTCTTACACAGCTAAATTAGGGACGGCTAGCGCAGATAGCCCTCGAGTAGCTTTGAGCAAAATTCAAAGACTATCCCTAGTTTTTAAATGTCCCTCGCTAGCACAGTTGTAAGTCTTCGGATTTACGCGAGTTCGATTATCCTCGGTGGACACAGCAAGTAGTTCAATGTGGCTTTGCTATCACAAAAAACAAACATACCCCTTGGTAACATATACCTTTGGCGTTACTACTCAATGCAATCAGAGAATTATTTCCAACAATTCATTTTTTTCTCAGTATGTTCTGTAGTGTCTTGAGGCCTAAAAATACACCATAATAATAACTAAGAATTCTCCATATTTAACTTACATTTCCCAGTAGTGTCTTTAGACCTAGAAATACACCATGATGATTGCTAAAAATTCCCCATATTTAACTTACATTTCCCAGTAGTGTCTTGAAACCCAGAAATACACCATAATAATAACTAAGAATCCTCCATATTTAACTTACATTTTCCAGTAGTGTCTTGAGACCTAGAAATACACCACGATAATTGCTAAGAATCCTCCATATTTAACTTACATTTCCCAGTAGTGTCTTAAGACCTAGAAATACACCATGATAATAACTAAGAATCCTTCATATTTAACTTACATTTCCCAGTTGTGTCTTGAAACCTAGAAATACACCATGATAATTGCTAAGAATCCTCCATATTTAACTTACATTTCCCAGTTGTGTCTTGAAACCTAGAAATACACCATGATAATTGCTAAAAATCCTCCTTATTTAACTTACATTTCCCATAACGGTTGTGGGCATATGCACAGTTTTATAGTTTCCTTCCCCGAGTGGGGAAAGTTATGTTGAAGTTCAGATCGAAACTGAACGCCCAACATTTTCATGTTATTCCATCTAATTTATCATTTGGTATAATTTGATGGATAAAATATTTAATTATTATAAAGTTTTCTTTTTACTGAAGGTAAAATTTGTAATATGATCTGTAACGAAGACGCTCAGTGCGTGCTTTGATTCGCCACACACTGTACTGTGTACTGCAGTTTCACCTATTCAAAACTCGTTGGCACAGCTAAAGTTAGCAAACTTTAGAAATGCAGTCAGGTTTCTTATAAAGAATGGTCTTTTTTTTTAATTCAATAAATAACTAAGTAAAGATTGTTTTTGTTTGTTTGTTTTGAATTTCGCACAAAGCTACTCGAGGGCCATCTGCGCTAGCCGTCCCTAATTTAGCAGTGTAAGACTAGAGGGAAGACAACTAGCATTCACCACCCACCGCCAACTCTTGTGCGACTCTTTTACCAATGAATAGTGTGATTGACCGTAACATTATAACGCCCCTATGGCTGAAAGGGCGAGCATGTTTGGTGCGACCGAGATTCGAACCCGCGACCCTAGTATTACGAGTAGAACGCCTTAACACGCTTGGCCATGCTGGTACCACTAAGTGAAAAAATACAACCATGCAATTTCCTACAACGTGTAGCCCCACTCAAACAATTTTCCACGTTTTTTTCTTTTTTCACTCGAGTCAGTAGTGCTCCCTCCTGACACAGCAACCGTGCAAGAACAGATTTAATGCATCAGAAACTTCGGTGCATTATAATTATAGAATACAAGAATGAAGTGCGGGGGTATGTTAGGGTTATCGTGTATCCTACACACGCAGCAAACATCATCGTCAATGTGGACACGTTGCAGCAAACGTAGACTGAAATCGAATATCGGAAAAATTTGAGAATCAATAATGATATACACGTAGTCTACTGTCATGTGAATAAATAATGATTGAGTTTGGTAACAAAATGTTAAAAACTGCATGGCTGTATTTCTTCAGTTTATAATTACCAAATTTGAAAACAGGAAAGATGAGGTTAGATCACTCTGTTTATGAGGATTTTATATCAAGATATACAGACCTAAACTGGTTAGGATATGTGAAGAACACTGTGGTATTTCACCTTATATATTATTTATCACATTTTGTATTTTTAATTTTACCCTTGGTGAAAAGAAATCTGTAATACATCCATATTAGACTGACTAAAGTTCTGCGTTGACATAGACCCAGCAGCCACCTTAAATGTTCTACAAATACCTGTAATGTAGAATTAACTTTTAAGCTTGTGTAAACTAAGATTTATTTCTTACTAGATGCTTACACTCACAAAAAATAATTTTTATAAAGCAAAATACACACATTGCACATTCAAAAAAAATTGTTCCATATGAATTTGATGAAACGCAAATTTCCCAGTGTTATATTTCAATATAAGTAATTTCTCCCCACGTAGATCAGTACTGACTGCAGTGTAAACTAACAGCACCCACCAATTATAAATTAAAACCATGGTAGTTAAAAGCAACCACGTTTCTTTCAAGTTGTATTCTAGGCCTAAGAGATTCAAAATGGAAACTAAAATATACCCACAGTTAACTGATTTAGTAAACATTCTTTTATTTCTTTTTACTCCATACAGTTATACAACAGTGCTTATAAATTTATATTCTACTCAACAGGAAGCTGCAGATCATATAAATGTATGTACCAGTAGCTCTAAGTAATAAAAATACGTGTACCAGAACCAGCACATCATATAAATATGTACTAGAACCTGTACATAATAACAATATATATACGAAAAGCTGCAGATCATGAAGATACAAGTACCAGAAACTATAAGTCATACTAGTGCATGTACCAGAAGGTGCACGTCATACAAATATATGTATCAAAAAGTGCACATCATAAGAAGATATTTCGCAGAAGCTGTAGATTATATGAATACATACAATTGAAGCTACAGACCATACATGTACCAAAAATTTCATGCCATAAATCATGCACGGAGGAAGCTTAGATTTATATCACAAATAAACAGTAATACATTTCAGGTAAATTTTAAGATCAGTGGTGCTTTACTTTTCCAAATCAGGACAAACTTGTTGTGATTTTAGCATTTCACATACTGCTTTATACAATGTAACTTTCAAAGTACTTTGTATCACACTGGAAAGCAATACACTTTAGATGCAATTTTTTTTTTTTTTTATAGAGAAATAAGAAGTGAATTTATAATTAGTTGTATGCAATGCATTCTAAAGGTAATAATTGTGCACTAAAGTTTTTGTTTGTAATTGGCAAGAACTTGAAAGAAACTATTTTATTATTTTTACATGTAAAGTTTTGTTTTCGTACAGAGGGAGGCGAGACAACTCACCGAATGTGAGATTACACTTCATCCACTTACACAAGAATATTTTTTAAAATCCAATCCTGAAACATACTACAAACTTTAACTACACTGAAGGCGACCAAACACCACAAAAATACTGGGTATATGAAAATCACAACTGTAATATTTTAATATATTTGAATTAATAAAAACTGACGTGAAAATTACGGTTACTAATAAAACCAAGTTACAACATTGTTTTACTTATAAAAGCAACTACATATAAATCAAACTATTATTTTCTCCAGTTACACAGTCTGATCAGTTTTGTTTCTATTTGACATAATAACTGTCACATGTAAGTTTAACTTCCTTATGTTTCGTTCCCATAATTCATCTTTTAAACCACTTTTACACGAAATAATTGTTAAAGATACAAAACTTTTATTGCATTTAATTAAAATATATAATAAACATTAAATTAATTGGTAAAACTAGGTTTTATTAGCAAGACACTTTCTTATACGAAAAGATCAAAAATCTAAAACATTCATTTAGAAATGAGTGTATGCATATTCAAACATGTCTGCTTGTTTTTACTCCTATTTTCAAATTTATTTATTTATTAATCATTGTAAAACCTCCGAAACACTTTTTCCTAATAAAAAAAAACACGTGAATGAATAATTACTGCTACCCAAGAAACATAATGTTTGTTTTTGAAGATACACAAATATGTTAAGTTTATGCTAATTAACTAGTGTTCAGAATTTTTTATTCAACAAACAATATCTAATTACAACTAAAACAATGATTAACTTAAATAACATAGGCAAACTGAGTTAATAATAATAAAATCTATATTCTATATAAATATACATGCAAATGTTTGGGCAAAAAACAACTAACATCTTTCACACAAAGCTGTTTTCAGCAATGAACTTTACAATTACTTTAGTACACAAAGAAAACCAATATCATATTGATAATTCATAAAAAAAACAATTCACTAAATCTCCCGACCGAATCTTATATAATTTTATTTCATGGATAATTATAGGTATTATTCTGAAAAACACTTATCTCATAAATATTTTTGATAAAGAACTTTGGCTTTCACTTGCACATAATATATCTGTTCAATTGCAGAGATGCCAATCATTATGATTTGAGCATAATCATTACGATTTTGGTGTATACATTATGACTATACACTCATACAGACATATATTACAACTTGTTGCAACTCCCAAATTATTATATATTATATAGACCTATATAATAAAGTGATAAATTGTTCCGACAGGGCTTGAAAGGGGTGAAAAGAAAATTTCTAGTGAGATACAAATAAATTTTGATGATAAATAAAAGACATAGTGCAAATGGCTACTTGCAATAATCATGTTTGTGCTTGAAATAATAAAAAATATTTGTATCTCCGTCTACCAACAGTTTGAGTGCGGTGCTTCTCCATACTGGATACATGGGGGAATCCATAGTTACGCCATCAGTGCTTGTCAGCCAATCAGCACTCATGTCGATGGGTATTTCTCGTTTTCTAAGCAGCATAGAAACACCAATGTGATCGTTCACAAGTTGGAAAAAAAAAAAAGAGGCCTCGTTCACCAGATTGTCTTGTTTCTGGTAAATCTAAAAGGACAAACTGTGAAAGGGCTCTGTCTACAATCATTATGCTCAGTCATTTGAAATAGTTGGCATCTATGCAATAGATGACTACATAAATAAAAAACAATAAGCTATATAAAAGTTTCTTGGTTTAAATACAGATACCATAATACTCTAATATTTAAATATTAATTAAGTCTTCAAAATACCCTTTTCTAAATATGAAGAAAGCACAGTACGACACGAATGTACTGTATGTACTAAACATAAACGAAGTGTGCCACGTTAAGTTAGATAACAAAATGGAATGTACTGCACATAGTTTGTGAGGTATCTTTATATCAATGAAATAGTATAGAGCAACAACCAATTAAGTTATATTTTCTTAATTTATGTAATAATTTCAAAATCTCAGCTTTATAATAAAACATCATGCAGGTTCTGATAATAAAATTTTACGAAAACCTAAAACAAATATTATGTAAGTACATTTACAATTACTTTATATAAATATACAATGTACATTAACATATTTTATGCAAGTATAAACAATCAATAAGTGTCATATTCCCACCCAATAATCTACTTTTCTGTGCACGTTACAATGTCATGTACATTAAAATCTTCTATTGTTATAAATACTAAAACCTGTAAACTTACGTAGTTCTATTTTAAATTCACAATCCATGAACGTCAATCTAATCGCATATATCTTAAGTTTTGGTATTCACCACATCTGTGTTTTATCCATGAATATATGTCAGTCTAGGTTAAAAACATTACTGCACATATGTGAAAGACAAAATAAGAAATTTAAGACAGCAATATTTTTCTCTTAGTAGACTATTAATAAAATTGTATAACAAACGTCATACAATATTAAGATTAGTGTTCAAAGAATAAAACAGAATACACACCTTACAAAGAATGAACAACCTTGAAATTCTTTGCTATTAATGTATTATTAAAACTTAAAACACACAAAACATTCCCCATTTTTATTACTCATTGAAAAGAATATAATCGTCACTCAATTAGCTCTTACAATACATGAAATCATAATTTACAATTAATACTAACATTACAGAAATTTGGCGAGTTTGGTTTGAATTTTGTATAAAGATACACCAGGGATATCTGCACTAGTCGTCTCTAATTTAGCAGTGAAATACAAAAGAGAAGTTAGCTAGTCACCACCAACCACAGCCAACTCTAGGGTTACTCTTGTACCAAAGACTAATAGAATTAATGTTACATTATAAAGCTCCCACAGCTGATATGGCAAGCACGTTTGGTGGGAAAGAGATTCCAAACCCTGATTTGTAGCTTGTGAGTCGAGTGCCCTGACCACCTGGTTAAGCCAGGGAACCCAGAGGACTTTACCATTTCATTATCATGTTTTTATATGCATGCACACACCAAAAATCTAAATTAAAATAACTTATAGTTAAGAACTGCAAGATGTTATCCCAAACAACCAGAAAATGGATGAACCATCTACAAGAATTTGTACAGGTGTACATACAACCGAATAATGGTTTTTAATGTTCTGTACTACACTATACATGTAAAGTGAGAAATCAATGAACATTTATCCTTATTTATTACAAAGCTATAATCTAAAAATTCACCACAGTTACATCAACTTTGCATAACCTTAAATTTCAACACTCAATTTCATAAATTAATGAAAATTTTCAGATTTCAATTGCTATAGTTTGAGAAAGATAACAAAGTACAATCTGATGAAACTGATAAGATACATATAAAATCATCAAAGAGGACACGAGATTTCAACAACTTTAACTCTGATTTTCTGTATCTATACAACAAAGAAACTACATACAGTGTTGCTGATAAACCACAAAATAATTCTCAGAATAATCAAATTTTTTATAACAGTTTCAATGCTTCCTTAAGTCGAGCCACACACAACTTGGAACCTTCGTGAGCCTCTTTACTGAAAGGCAAGAAATTAAGGAATCCATGAGGCAGTTTATCAACAATGTCCAGATGAACCTCCCTCTGGAGTTTCTTCATTCTTTGGGCAAACATAACTGAATCGTCCAACGTAGGATCAAACGATGGAGACTGCGAAATGAAATAGATATTTTATCATACAAAAAAATGTATTTAGAAATATGTAATTCATACAAATTATGACTATATATCTCAAATTTACAAATGATATATGCAAACAAATATAAGTGCTTATGGAGGAAATATATTACTAAGCTTATAGCTTTAAAATTGAATAGCTTCTTTCCAACTAATATAACACTTCTTACAGCTAACCTGTGATTACCATGTTTCTACTTGTGAACAGCTGCTTGCTTATAAGTGACAGTTCACTCTCGATACATAGTGTCTTCCAACGAGGTCTGTAGACCCACAAACATGAGACAACAGACACTTGGCTTTAGTAAAACAAAAACCTGACTATAAAGTATAAAGCCAAGTGTTGTTGTTCAACATCCATTACAAAATAAAGAATGTTTTTTGTTCCTGAAAAGCCAGATAAATGTTTACAAGACTCATCAGATAAATGAAATATTTTACATTCACCTGGTTGAAAATATTATTACACAACAATAACTTAGTTACACATCTTGAGATGCAAAATTTAATTAGATCAGGTTATTAGGATGTAAAATAGACAGACGAATCATCAAATCAAATTTTAACTCTGATAATTCTTAAACAGCCAAAGTACCATATATTAATTTATGAACAAGACTGAGTTATTAATTATTAATTTTTGTTAAATTCAGTGCCCAGGCATTTCAGACATTTGCAATGTACACAATAATACTTAAAAACAAACATTTCAAAATGCTGTGGATCAGTACACACATTCAAACAATTACCTATCAGATACACCAAAGATATTAAGATGTATTCCATAAAATTTATTGTGACATATTGTAATTTACTTACAACAATATATAAAGGTGGAAACTGTAGCAACATTTCATCAGAAGCAAGAAAAGGAGACACAAATGGATTACTTGTGATGATTTTAACCCTCTGGAATTTCTTTGCCAGTCCAGGCTTCTGCTGGAGGTACCACGGAACCTGGAACAAACCCGACTTTGTGTCTGGATCCCGTGAAAAGATTCGACTGCCTGCTAAATGAGTCTTATAAAACTTTGTCTCTGTGACCGAATTAGAAACTTTAGTCCAGCAGTTTCGTGTCATTTTACAACACTTCCTCTGCAAACTGAAAGATAGATCAGTTGGTAGATAAAAGATGTTTTCATCTGAATCTACGGTGTCAAAAAACTGTGGCTTGGTGGTTTCAGCTTGGTTATATTTAAGTAGGAAATCTGACACATATGTGCCTGACATAGGAGTGTGTCCACTAGAACATGACATAGAATCTTTCTCATCATCTTCTGGATGGACGGAATTATTACCTTCACCATCTTCGTTAACCAGAATAGAGTGGCTACCACTGTCCAAAGGTGGTGTTGTTCCTTCTACCTCCATCTGTTCTAGGTCTTTAATCAAGCTGATTCCGGAGTCAAAGAATCCAGAAATTCCAGATTTCTTTCCCTCATCCTCTTTTTCTTCATCGCTGTACTCATCATCATCTATTCTATCAATTCCTGCATAAGCTATAACGGCAAAAAACACATCAGTATTAACATTTCACCTTTTCGTATTTTCTATAAATCCTCCGTATCATTTAAATAGCTGTTCTACAGAAAATTATAACAATACACATCTTTTGTGGTCGTTCCAAATCAAGTATGATAACATAATTCATATAGTGCCTTTGATTAAATTTTTAAGCATTTGTTTTCAAAGCAGATCTATTTGTTTAGCTTCGTTTTCATCTCAATAAAAATATATCTATACAGAAACTACGTGAAACTTTTCACTAAAACTTAATAGTTTGACATTCGGAATTTTTCATTATACAAAACAGAAGTCATTGTCTCTGCAGTGAATTGTATTAATTTATACTCTATTCATACATAAAGTTAGATTTTCTGTGATGATGAGAAATCCCACTTGTAGAGAACAATATATACGTAAAAACAGCTGGTTGGGGAGAGAAAATTTTTTATGTAGAAGATTGAACAACGTTTCAAGCTTCTTCGGTCATCGTCAGGTTCATAAAGAAAAAAAGAGGTAACTGACCAGTAGCTGACCATATATTTGGAGGCAATTGTGTAATTGAGTATAGAAATGTAGATGTCATGTTTAAATGTTTTATTATATTTATTAATATAGGTATAAAGATGTTCCTTTGTATTGGTTTATTTTGGACCCGAGTTGTTGTATAAGTAAGACTTCTTTAATTTTGCATTTGTTTCTTTATTTAGTATTTAAGTGTTTGCTATGATTATGTTGTGTTTATTTGACTTGGAGTGTTCAAAATCGTGTGTTTTTTGTGTTCTTTGAATCTGGTTTCCATTTTTCTACTTGTTTCTCCAATATAGAAGTCGTGGCAGTTATCACATTGTATTTTATAAATAATGTTGGTGTGGTGTTTGTCAGTGTAGTTTTTACATAGTATAGACCTCAGTTTTGTGAATAAATTTGGTATTAACTGGAATGTCATATTTTGTTACTAGTTTTTGCCAAATGTTGGTTATTTTTCTGCTGATGTCGGCAAATATACGGTATGCAGCAGTATATGGTTTTGTGATTTTTTGTTGGTTGATTTTGCTTTCTGTCTAGGTGTGTGTGTGTGTGTGTGTGTGTGTGTGTGTGTGTGTGTGTGTGTGTGTGTGTGTGTGTGTAATGTTTTCTACGGTTTGTGGAGGAAACTTATTGATGTTGATGAAGTATTGTTTTATTTTGTCTAATTCATCGTTAATTTTATCTGGTGAGCATAGTCTTATGGCTGTGTTTATTTGGTTTCTTTCATGTGCTGAGTCCCAAGGAATGTATAGTCCAGTATGGGTGATTTTTCAGTGGATTCCTGCTTTAAATTGTGTATCGGTTCTTGTAATTTTGAGGTTAAGAAATGACATTTGATTGCTTTCTTCCTGTTCACATGTGAAGTTAATGTTGGGATGTATAGAGTTAATGTGTTTGAAAAAATTAAGTGTGTGTTCTGTAGATTTGAATCCCGCAATCGTGTCATCTACATATCTGTACCAGTATAGTGGTGGATGTAATGCTGTGTTTCAACTTCGGTCATAAAAATATTGGCTAGAACTGGTGATACTGGATTACCCATGCTTCGGCCATTTATTTGTATATAGTTGTGGTTGTTGAACGTGAAGTTTGTCTTCATCATGGTGAATTCTATGAGGGTTGCTAATTGGTTACTGGGAATGTCTATAGTTGGGTTAGGGTCTCGGATATAGAGTTCTAAGGCTATCTTGCAGGCTTCAGTGGTTGGGACTTCAGTAAAAAGGGATATAATATTGAAACTGGCCATTAAGGCTTTATGATTAAGTTGATTTAGATTAGACTTGAAATTAAACCTTTGTGAACCTGACGATGACCAAAGAAGGTCAAAACGTCGTTCGCTTCTCTACATAAAATATTTTCTCAACCCATACCAGCCGTTTTTACATATATAAAGTTAGATTTTATTTATCTTTAATTAATCTAATATTTCCTGAAAAGGTGTTGTCCTCAACTTTTTTAAGATACCGTTACTTCCTAAAGGACATTCATACATTGTGATCTATCAAACATGTTTCATAACATTACCATCCAAGCAACTGAGCATGAAACCAAGAGGAAGCAACGGGTCCATGCAACACAAAAGTCTAGAAGGAGAAGGAATCATGTCCAGCATCATGGGTGTGTAGGCACAGAATACACCATCGGGTATGCGAATACCATAGTCTATAGCTTTTAATGTAAGACCCATCATTAAGTTCCCTCCTGCACTGTCACCAGCAAGGCAGATATGTTCACCTGTTGAGCCTAGGTTAAAAACACATTTTCAAATACATTAAAAACAATACTGTTCCTGACTAATCTTTGCACAATTTACACACATAAATGGATATTGAGACAGAAGAGACATCTCTAGCATGCACCGAAAGACACAAAAATGTCATAACTTCACATGACTCATACAAATTTGGCAATTTTTTTTTTTCCAAAAATTTTCAAGGATTTCTCAGTTTCATGGAGAAGTTTTACTATGATCATTTGATACCTCACTTTAAAACTAATAAAAATTTTACATAACTATTCTTCATGATGTACCAATAGTTTTATTTTCAGTTTTATAGGTACTGTTCTAGTGTTTGAAATTAATGTGACAGAATGTAAGGCATGGATGTAAATATTTAAAAATGAACCAAGAAATCTAGTGAGAAACATAAAAGATTTAGGAAAAAAATCATAGATCTCAGAGTTTACTAATAATTAGATGTTCATTATATTTCCAAAGATCTTTTTGTTTTATATTGGATTTCTTTCAAAATATATAAATTTCCTCAAGCTTTCTTCTTTAAAACCAATATATACAAAATGTTTCCAAAACAAAGTTACATTCAATACTCCCCGGCATGGTCAAGTGTGTTAAGGCCTTCGACTCGTAATCCGAGGGCCGCGGGTTCGAATCCTCGCCAAACCAAACATGCTCGCCCTCTCAGCCGAGGGGGTGTTATAATGTGACGGTCAATCCCACTATTCGTTGGTGAAAGAGTAGCCCAAGAGTTGGCGGTGGGTGGTGATGACTAGCTGCCTTCCCTCTAGTCTTACACTGCTAAATTAGGGATGGCTAGCATAAGAGTAGAATAGCCCTCGAGTAGCTTTGAGTGAAATAAAAAAACAAACACAAACAAAACAATAATAGTTTTATTTTCAGTTTTATAAGTACTGTTGTATGTTTGAAATGAATGTGACAGAATGTGAAGCACGGATAAGTACAATTTACTTATACTGTTGAACATGTAGTTTACTTGCAAAATAACTAGGATCAGTAATTTCTAAATGTTTTTAAATGATTAGTAACAAGTTCCATATACAATTTCTGCAGACTCTAAAGATATTTATTATTACACCTAATTTACAGTACAGTTCCAAAACTATTTACAAGAAAAATTACCAGAAAAAAAATGAATAGTATAGATTTGCCTGAACTTACCCAACCTCTTAGAGTTCTTTAAAACCCAAGCATAAACAAGCAATACCTCTTCTATAGCCCGTGGAAACGGAGCACCTGGTGCAAGTGAATAGTCAATAGAAAGTATTGGAATGTCAAGGTCTTTAGCCCAGTCCCGTAGGTATATCTGCAAAGTCAAAGTTTATACGAACCAGCAATACATTTATAACTAGAATACTCAATACTTCTCATATATTACCAGAATACTGGTAAGCATGAACCAAGGCTATACACACAACTGGTATCCACCATTACAATGTTCTTATGTTTTTCTTAAAAAAAGCTACCAATAAAAAGTATATAAAGTCAAACTTGGAGACCACATCTAAAAGTACCACTAACACAGCAGTACCATAAGTGTGAAACATAAATTATCTAATTAACAAAATCTTTTGTTATTCATATTTGAAGCAAAAGCTTTATATCACATCTTGGTTAAACCTATTAGTGCAACAGCTATTTCAACTTTTCTGTGTGTGAAAAATTATATGGTAGAAATTATTATGTTCCGAGAACACATCTGCATTGAATACAACAATGTTTATAGGTAAAAACAGCTACTGGCAACAACCTGTTTTTGGACAGAGTTAGTCATATCATGAATCAAAGAAAACCAATTTCAATTGGACCTTCCACTCTGAACAGCACCTTAAGTGGACATGGGCTAATTTGCCAGATCAAAACATCTCTAACGTTTAAGTACAAATGTCTTTGATTTTGCGTAGCTGCAAAAAAACAAGAGGAGTCCAATAAACCCACTACCAAAAAGATTTTTATCCTTTTATCCAGCTTTTTGAACCATATGATAAAATTTGTTATTTCTTAGAACATGTGGTTCACATTTAGCAGAGGTCCAGCACGGCCAGGTGGGTTAAGGCATTTGACTCATAATCTGAGGGTTGCGGGTTCGAATCCCGGTCGCATCAAACATGCTCGCCCTTTCAGCCGTGGGGGCATTATAATGTGACGGTCAATCCCACTATTCGTTGGTAAAAGGGTAGCCCAAGAGTTGGCGGTGGGTGGTGATGACTAGCTGCCTTCCCTCTAGTCTTACACTGCTAAATTCTAGTAGTTTTGCACGAAAGTAAAAAAACAAACAAACATATTTAGCAGTAACAGAAATAAAACCTTAGGCATACACTATCTGCAGTCTGCAGAAAATAATAAATAAATACATTTTTACATACACCTTTATGTTGGAAAAAGCTAGTCAAATGGTTACTGAGAACATGTACTGTAGTTTACTTCACATCGCTGGAATTATTTTTCGTGGTTGTACATCGAATTTCTTTCGCATGTTTTAATTTTGTCCAAAAAAATAAAATAAAAAATGCATCAATTTCCCATGACATGTATTTTGTAAATCTTTATAATCATGTTGTGCAACTGACTTGATGTGTTGGTAAAATCCACCTACAAAACAACAAACTTGTCTGGGCATGTTACGGCAGGGACGTAACTAACTACAGCTTGTATTTCCTCATCACCTGCTGTTTCCAGGTAACAAGTTATTATCTGCACATAACATACTGAGAACAATTAGTCAGATGGTCAGAGGGTATAAAATTAATTTCTATTTCTTAGCAATATCAAACAGTGGCAGTCACAACTTCATTATGTACCCCCCAAAAAAACAACACAAAACATCTTTGTGGAAACAGATGAAATCGACCAATTCTCCCCAAACTAGCACCCTCCCAAATCCACAACTGTGTGACACAGAAGTCAAAGCACACACCACCCAAGCTGCTAATGACAACATGATTCATGAAAGTGTTAAACAATAAGTAATATTTGCTTGTATATATCTGTTAGGCTTTATCACTGATAACGGAACTATCCTTTGTGCAAATTACATACTACAAAAAGAGGAAAAGCTAATTCCACACAAGTAACAAGTAATTTATAGTATGCCAATCACGGATTATAAAAACATGTAAATTTTTCTGGTTATAACTGCCGTACAAAACTTTAATGTTATTACTTTAAGATATGGACCTGGGAACACTGAGGAAAAAGAATTGAAAACAACAATAATTTTGTAACTGGACTATTTAAATCTAATAATGTGAATACATGGTTTAATTTGTGATAAACTCCTTTTAGTTTCTTGTCTCATCTGTCTTCTCACTCCAAAAACTTCAATACACATTTGACTTTCAATACAAGATTTGTTTCTTTACTCAGTTATTGTATAAATATATAATTTTAGGTACATTCAAAGGCTTCCTATTTCTTTATAAAGCTAGTTACTAATTGCATTTAGTAAAGTTCTACTTTTGTCAGTCACCTTCTACATAGTGTTTTACATAAACTAGTTTGTATACACAAACACTCATTACATACTTCTGAAAATCAGGCTTACAGAAATACTGAAGAATAGATAACAAACAATATCACCAAGTTACCAGTTATAATGAGGATAACTTCTAAATGTATTTTGGGTTTAAGGTATCTACAAACTTATGACCTACAACATAGTAAGAATATGCTATATATCTACAGGACTTAACTTCACATACATTGCTTGTTATAAGAAAAAGGAAACAAATCTGCCCTCTTTCACTTTCTTCAGCCAAGAGTGGGAAGTGGATAGATTCAGAAAAAATAAAAATGATCCAGCAAATTACTGAAATACAATAAGTAGATGTGACATAATGATAATAAAGAACAGTAAATGAAAGACACTCCTAGAAGCACTGATACTGGAGAAACTAGTTTTGGCATGTTTGTATGTCCTCTTCAGTCTTCATGGTAGACTGAAGAGGATATACAAACATGTCAAAACTAGTCTCTCCAACATCAAGACTTCTGACAGTTTGTTCTCTAGCTGTTGCACACAATACTGTGTTACTTTATGGTTATGTGTAACATATATAAATATGTGCATTTCTTTTTTAATTGATTACATTTCCATAAACAAGCAGAACTTGAACATATGATCACCAAATGTAAAGTGTATTAAGCTTCAAGAAAGCTTACCTCGTGAGCTTCCGGAGACTGGGCAATGAATCCTCCTCCGTGGCAATGGATCAGAAGCTCCCGAGATGGAGGCAGAGCACCTCTCGAAATCTTACTTTTAGATTTTGCACCGAGTTCCTACATTATCAATAAAAAGATTATCTTCACTTCATAACATGGTGATTTGTACTCATGAAGAGTTTACTCTTAAAAATACACGATTTACACTGTGCAGAACTTCAAATTTTATTTCAAGCATACATGTAACTTTATAACAAAAATGCTCTTACACTTACTTGGTGTATAACTGGAGAAAAATTTAATACTGACAGTGTACTAAGACAACTCACAATAAAAACACATTACGTAACAATAAACAATGTGTTTCATTTCACTAATCTGGATCTAGACAGTACATTTATTTGTAAAGCCATTTCAATTTTAAGATGTTGAACCTAATTTCAAACAAACGTTTTGAAAGCAAGAACAAACTTTGTTCTTTTCCTATTGTATGAGAAGCCTGGAGAAAATAAATATCTCATTATGTATCCAAAGAAAAATAGTTCAATACAATATTTACAAAAGGAAAAATAATTCAACACAATAATTACAAAAGGAAAAATAGTTCAATACAATAATTATGAAAGGAAAAATAATTCATTGTTTTAAATTGATAAATTTGTTTTGCTTATAAGACAATATGAAGGTTCAAGATTATTAATACATGTCACTTATAAAACTTTGTAAGAAGGATTCTGAAGTTACATAAAACAATTATCATTAGGTCAATGCTGAAACCTTGTCTGTGACTATTTTCATAACCAGTGACAATATATAAGACAATATGAAGATTCAAGATTATTAATACATGTCACTTATAAAACTTTGTAAGAAGGATTCTGGAGTTACATAAAACAATTATCATTAGGTCAGTGCTGAAACCTTGTCTGTGACTATTTTCATAACCAGTGGTTACTTCAAGGATTGAAAATTAATATCCTTTTATGGGAGGGAAAAATTATATAACCTAGCACCAAACTTACTGTTGGATATTGTTTTTATTCACTGTTCTTACAATCAACAAAATCAGACACTATACTTTACAAATGTGCCTTTTAAATCATTACAAATTTCACCCAATAGGCTTCAAACATTTTACTGTTATTAATTATCTGGCATTCTGATTAATGAATTAATCATAGTTTAACACTTTTGTTTGGAAGTTCCTTTATTATAGTAACCCCTATAATGTTCCATTATGTAAACAAGTCACTGATTTTTCACTCAGCCAATCAAATCAGTCATAACTTGAAACTCATTAGTACAGTTAATAACAAGACTTTATTAAAAAAATAAAATTTTAAAATACAAATAAATAAATACTTGTCATAATTTTAAAAAAACTTTAATTGAAGAACTTGAAAGTTAAAGTAAAAAAGAATTTAAAACAACATGCCAACAGCTCTATATGTGCAACATCTATAAATAATTCCAATGAGGCCTTTCACTCAATAACATGGCTCAACAGCCCAGCTAATACATGACAGAGTGTACTAGTTGAGACACTATTTATTAAAATCCAGTTTGGAAATCAATAATTGTCCAGGAAACAAGCCAATGAAGTAGAATTTTCATAAAATTTTGTACTAGCCACATAAAAATCAGAATTAGGATAAAAATTAATAACAAATAGTTTTATAGTATTTCACGTTGACTGGAATTAGTGAAACTTGCCCATAGAAGAATAGCCCCCATACATCATAAAACAGTGCTTGATCGTATCACGTGTTCATTGGTAAAGGTTTAATTGGTAATTAATGTCTTTTTATAGATGAGAAACAAAAACAAAAATAACATAATTAACACTAAAATATACATGCTCTATAAAACAATATATTAATCATTTATTTTGAATATATATAAATGTTACTTTATTGCAAAATAAAAGGAATAGATATAAAACCTGATGAAATAAATCTGAACAGATTTCTGTTTACAAAGAAGGGGATA
This sequence comes from Tachypleus tridentatus, assembly GCF_004210375.1. Lineage (NCBI taxonomy): Eukaryota > Metazoa > Arthropoda > Merostomata > Xiphosura > Limulidae > Tachypleus > Tachypleus tridentatus. The sequence continues at coordinate 61,809,662 of NC_134827.1, forward strand.
GACAACATGCACTCATTGAGAGTGACTGGAGTAGCAGTCACCCACTGTAAGCAAATGAAATACTATACCTGTCCTTCCCTTAATCGATGAGATATCAGTATACACCTAACAGGTGCAGGTGGAATGTGAGAATGAGGTACTGAGATTTCTACTTCGTCACGTCCATTCAGTTTATTCAGGACAATAGGTTCAGAAGGAATAAAAATCTCTTCCTTCACAACTGGAGTAGGACACAACCAAGTTGGAACCCTCTGAAATACAGCATTAAAAAGGTTTCACTCTTTCCAAAATCGTCAGTTATTTACAAGTTTGCATTACTTTCTGTAATTATTACTGAAACACCAATAGAAACATCATTTGTTTGAAGAACAAAAATTCCAATTAGCATAAATAAATAAAAGTTTAATCCAACATGTACACTGACTAATATGTATATTAATATACATTATATATTTGTCATCTCTAATTAGGGGTTTTATTTCAAACAGGGCAGTTAAAAAAAGTTCCTTCTAAAGTCAATCTACACACACACACCCTAATATTTTATTACAGATTTAAGTGTTTTATTTCAAGATAAATATTGGTATAAAAAAACCTAGATTGCTTGAAACAACCATTTTTGATACTTGGAGAATACAATCAGACAATGTTTATAGAACAAGATCATGTTTAGAGAATGTTTTTTTTAAGATTTTTAATGAATTACCTAACATTAAACAGTTGCATGTACTAATCCTGATGTTTGTTTACTTATAATTTCACACAGGGCTACACGAGGGCTATCTGTGCTAGCCTATCCTAATTTAGAAGTGTAAGACTAGACAGAAGGCAGCTGGCCATCACCACCCACTGCCAACTCTTGGACCACTTTTTTACCAATGAATAGTGGGATTTATCACATTACAATGCCCTCATGGATAAAAGGTCGAGAAAGTTTGGTATGATGGGAATTCTAACTCATGACCTTCAGATTACCAGTTGAGTGCCCTAACCACCTGGCTATGTCAGGCCACTAACCCTGATGAAATTGCAAAGGTAAGATGTTGGTTGAAATCAAAAAGTTACTTTATAATTGAGAACACCCTCAAAGAATTTGCCCAGTAATAACAAAACATAGAACCTTCCTTACTAACACATATCATAGGATATTCATAAATATAACAGCAGAAGGAAAGAAAATACCAAATAAAAGGTTAATGGGTGTACTGAGAGAAGACATGAGAAAAAAAACCAAAAACATTATGAATTAACCCCCGACACAGAACAGCAAGAAATGAAGGACAAAGACCAGAAAAGCAGACCAAATGTTATCCAGCAAGTTTCCTTTAAGTAACCACAGTCTTGTCTCTCACAACTTTACTTGATAATGTGAAACAAACACTACAGACACAACAATAGCCAGATATCAACATTTTAAAATCTATTGTAGTTTATAGAAAAATAAGTTTCAAATAAACATGGGTGGAACTCGTGTTCTGTGTCTAAAAGTGCAATAATATTACACGTACACTTGACAGAATTGTTTTCATCAAGATAAATCTGAAATTTGTAATTATACCCTATATAACAATAATTGACAATAACTCATGTAATAAAAACTTCTGAAACACAGAACCATGAAAATTGAATTAGCTGTAATGTCATTCATTTGATGTTTACTGATGTAACTTTCTTCAATTCTCAATACACACATTGTAAAGTGGCAATATAAAAAAAAATGCATATTAACCAACCTCACCTTCATTAAATGAGTTTCACTTAAGCTCCAAAATGCTTTAACAAATCCCACAGAAGCATTCTGTGCTACCTGGACAATCTGCTGGGCTCGAGCCTCGGGGTTAAAAGCATATTTTGTGCCATAAACTAATGATGCTACTGCATGCGACAGAGCTCCGCCTCTCCTCTGGTACAGGTCGCTGAAAGACGCCATGATGACGCTAACTCCAAGCAGAGTTCTCCTCATTGATTCACAGTACTGTGTACGAACATTTCAGACCTTTAGTCAAAACATTAAGAAAGGCAAAATATTTTGTACATAAACAAAAGTTTTCTATTAGAAATTCCAACACAGAGAAAAGATGCGAAAAGTGCTGCAACACATATTAAATAGATATAACATATGTTCATGCATTATGTCTGATTTTAAAAAAATATTTTGCATATATAATACAGTACCAAACATTTACATATAATATTTGTATTCTTATCTAAATCAAACAACCAACAAATTTTATAATTTTACTGACAGGTTGTGGGAATAATAATAATATGACAGTATTAGTTAGAATAGAACAAACATAGTACCTTATACAATAGAATTAAATGCAAAAGATGATACAGACAGAGAAAAGTTAACACTTCTATAACATTATTTTCCCAACACCCCATAAATACTACAGGGTGGCCTGTAAGTCCCTACCCATCCATATGTTATTATGTTATATTCAATTACACACGTATTATAAATTAGTTTCTTTTTTTTCAGAGAAATATGGCCGACGTAAGCCCATTTACATTTGAAAATATATCACAGAACATGGCGTCGCATATTATTATGCAGCGAGAATGAGGGACAGCACACAGATACACTGGATACATAAGATATATGGATGGGTAGGGTAGATGTAAATCAGCATCTCCAAGAAAATATTTAATACGTATTTCTAACATGAATACATGTAAACCTATGGAGCTTATATTTATGGGTCTGTTAAATAAAAATTAATGAATTATATCTTTAAGTTCTCACTGTAAATTTTAAACAAGTTTAAATTTTTTTTTTTATTTCTGAAATTCCTGGTACCTACTGGTTTAATCCATGATGAACATTACTTTCAAAAAACAATTTTATTACTTTACCTGTACAACAAACAAATATTTCAAAGATTTATTTTCCCTAAACAACAAAAATTATTTAATAATATAACAAAGAAATTTCTATAATGCGTGTACATGGGAACGATACCTTAAAGATTTATGTACAGGAAAACAGAACTGCCCCGAGGAGAGAAAAAAACTTGTGTCCATTCAAACGTAACCTTCTACACGTTACATAAAAACAGTATAATGTTAAAAACTGAATTTTACGAATGTCAACTACATCAAATTGTAAAACACAGACTGCATGGATGTATTTTGTTTTTACATGTTACCAACAATGGTCTTTCATCATTACCAAAAATAATCCATTGGACCATATCATTATGTCAACCAGTGGTATCAACACATATCAGTTATAGAAATATTTATCTTGAGGTTAATGTTAAAAGATACAATGTCAAAAGCTGTATGCATTTTTTACCTGATACAGTAACTACCAATAATCAACTTTGTCCCACATCATTACAGATTAAATTTAGTATGTTATTAGGTGTATGTGCACCGTAACAATTCAGTGCCATAAAAAAAAACAGTATGTCAAAATCTATAACAGATCTTCTTGAAATACAAACATTATAACTAGGATAAATTATATATATATGCTTTTTGCCAAATATCTATAACACTTAAAAGCCAGCAATGAATCATGGGAACAAGGATTATAACCAACTAAAAGTTAAAGGGACCATTCTTTTTCTCCTGGAATAAATGTTTTTACACAATTTTCATGTTTACAATGCTTTAAGAATAAAACAGCTATGCAATTATTTCTGAAGAATATGGAATTCTGTAACATTCACAGAAATTTTCGGTGCCAACTGTATCAGTCATATCAGCAAGGAATAATTTACTTACCAATGTGTAAGACTTTTTTGACTTGCAGTCAAACATCAAAAACCTAAAAGTTTTAGTAGAATTATATAAATTTGGAATAATTTAAAAGTATGTCAAAATTTATCATAAATTAAAGTACTACAAAAATATTAGTGTACATGTATATTAAGAAACACAACAAAAAATACACTTTTTCTAATGAACAATTTATGAAAAATTACCACAAGTGACCTCACATCAAACCTATGTATACATTTAAAAACATACTTTCTTATACATATGCCACATAGAGAAAATTTATATTAGATATTTTCACTTAACCTTTAATAGAAAAATATTATAGACTTCCATTTCTGTCTTTAAGTTAAGAGGTTGTTTATGTGAAACTTTCTTTCAGGACTAGTTCAATATCCAGTTCTTGAGAATTTATAAACACACGATTTTGAATTTTAGAAGACGTAAGAAAACAGATTAATAAAACCACAAAAAAAAATTCAAAATTCATTCTGTTTAAATTAGGAATGAAAAGTTCTTCTATCTAACACAAACAGAAAATTGTTTGTTTGGATTGTAGTTTTGAACGAGAGAGTACAAGAAATGTTTTCTGTCTTTTCTATTCAGCCAAATTTATTAGAACATTGAAACTAACCAAAATAAATATGGGAAAACCATACATATTGCCAACAAAAACAGACTAACAACTATCAAAGATGTGTGTATGTAATTTAGGCATAATAAAGGACATACTGTTCCACCCAAGCCATTTATTTCACTAAACTTTGACATATAAACAAAACACTCAAAGCCAGCTATTATCATACAAATATTTGACAGGATTTTCCTCAAACTCTTTCAAAAAATTAAATTAGTTTATTCACCACATCAGCCCATCCAAAAGCAAACTGCAGTGTTAGAAAACAAAAGCTGTCTTTTAACCTAGATACAACCTAGCATTCTTTTTTGCACTGCTATTAGCTACAACACATTATTTGGATGGCTTAAGGTACTGATCAGCTAAATTTTGTTTGTTTGTTCATTTTTTTAATTTCAAGATATCCGAGGGCTATCTAAGCTAGCCGTCCTTAATTTAGCAGTGTAAGACTAGAGGGAAGGCAACTAGCCATCATCACCTACTGCCGACTTTTACCAATCTTTTACCAATGAATAGTGGGAATGGCCATCACATTATAACGCCCCCACGGCTGAAAAAGTGAGCATGTTTGGATGGGGATTCATACCAGCAACCCTCAGATTACAAGTCAAACACCCTAACTACCTAGTCATGCTGAGCTCTATAAACTAGAAAACCAATGTCCTTTTCTTCCTTGATACTGTTTAGGTTATTCCTATCAATATTAAAAAGATTAGTCAAGCAATATCTTCACATAAAACCATGCATTCCTCACCAAAACTCTCACACATTCAACACAATTGTGAATGAAGTGAGATAGAATATATTATTATGAAATATGAACAAATATATATTTCAATTAATAAAGAAATAACATGTATATGTTTGAACCCAATCTACATGAACCAAAATTACAAACCAACTTACATAAAAACCATGACATCGGCCATAAAATCCTGTTTGGTCTAAAGATCCATATTCCTTAAGAAGTTCCTGTGCTGTCATGTGCTCATTTGCAACAAATAATTCCCCTTTAGTATTCTGACGAAGCATTTTTAACAAGTATATTAAGCCAGTACGGAGTGCACCAAGTACACTCACATGAGCTTCCACTTCTTTACGGTACTGAATTGACTGAAACATGAAAGAATCTCTTTTCATGCAAATTGTATTGCACAGTTGTACAGAACGAAGTACAAAACTGTGCAATACGCTCAAGAAACTTCTATAACCATTACCAGGTGTGTGCTCATCTAAATCATAGAAATGAACAACTCGTCCCAATTCATCAATGTTTGATTCAATATATTCAAGATGTTCAGTCATTAAACCAAAGGCTGCTACTAGTTGTATTGCCTCCTGGGAATCAAGATTTTGAAAATATTCGATATTGTTCACAATGAGAGAAGATAAAATCTCAAACATATAACCACTTTGTCGTTTATCAAAACTATCAAAGGAAAACGACTTAGAGAAAACACTGAAATTTAAAACATTCTCACTTCTATCTTCTCTCTGTATCTTAGAATACATCTTATATGATCTGTTTTCTACCCTGAACTGTGTCAAAACATTTGAAATCGGAAGTTTAAAGGCAAGAGCAAAAATTCGTCTTCTAAATGACCAGTAATAATACAAACTGGCCGGTGTTATTATTCGATTAATGTTAGGCTTAGAAATACTAGTAGGATAACTGTTGTTTGTTACCAGCAAACACCAATTCCATAACTTTCGTCGCTTGGTGGTACTAGTAGTATTAGTAACCCAATCAAACTTTGTATAATTATTAGTATTATACAAATTAAAACACTTGCGATACGATACACAAGCCTGCATCGAACTTCCGTCTATATTTTAACTTTTTGTTTTGGCTTTACTTCGATGTTCTTTTTTTTTTTACCCATATTTCTGCCCACGTTAATCAATTAAACTACTATCCCAAAATACATAACTAACTTTGCAAGCCTATCTCTCTTCGTCTCCACAACTCAGAATCCCAACTGAGAGGGCTTAAATATTAAACATTTTACGCACCCTTAAATAACGCATGTGCACAGAATAATATAATCTCACTAAGATTTGCTTTTTTTGCAGTAAGTCGAAATTACGTCAACAAATATTATCAGCGCATGATAATAAAATATTGCGATAATAACATTATCACTCACACGTTGATGAGTAAGCCAAAATATTACCCTTTAGTTTCTATTGTTTATTCTCTTGCTCAGCGTATCTCAAAACTTCTTGATTCACGACATTCTTAGTGTCTCAACAATTTTTTTTCACGGCAAAAAAAAACCTAACAGTTCTGTTAATTAAGTAGTTAGGTCCAAACAATTTAATATTTAATAAGTAGTTAGGTCCAAACAACTTAATACTTAATAAGTAGTTAGGTCCAAATAACTTAATACTTAATAAGTATTTATGTCCTAACAACTTTGTAGCCATTTGAAAGCATAAGACATGTAAATATTTTTATTTCATTTTTAAATAACCACAATTACTAATGGAATGTGTGCGCCTGTTAGGCAAACCTTGGAACCAAATTGGACATATCCACCCTCATTTCCTATTCCACATTGATTTTCGCGCGGTACTTGCTTTTTATCACAGCAATCGCTGAAAACCCAGTTTCGCAGAGATATGACGTCACAAGTGGAATTAGGATTCGCTTTATCACTTAGCAGCGGTGAGAAAGAGACGTGGGGTATTGTGGTATTATCGCGCTAAACTAATTCCCTCAAGGGACATCGCACAGGTGCACTTTATAAAGGGAGAATAAGTAGGATAAATTATGAAGTTACTTCGGCGTTACGTGAACTAAACGAATTCGAACCAAAACTATGATGTGTTGCATCAAATGAAACAATCTTTATTGAAATCAAAGACGAAAACACAATATGTGTGCATACAACACTAAATGGGTGCCTTCTATTACATTCGAAATTTGATTAACTATTCTATTAATTTCAAAATGTTCTTTTCTGTTAACAAACTTACCTGAGATCACATGTAGGCTTTTTAAATCTAATGTTTTTTACTTAATGGAAAGGGAAACGTTGCATGTAACAACAATGAGTAACACTATATAAATTACTGGTCACTCTCATTCAGAACAGGTGAGGCCATTGAACGAAATTGTTGCTGTTGGTCTGCTTGCACAATGTGCAGCATTATAGCAGCATTACCACACGAGCAGAGCAATTATTATCTCTTGAAAACAACAAAAGCATATCGAACAAAGTCAACTTAATGGTTTTCTGTCATAATAAAACTACATTACTTAAAACAGTAACGTATAAAATGCATGGCATCTTGTATATAACACTTCTTCCTCTGTTTTAGGCTTATCTAAGTTGTCTTCGAGCTAAGAACCAAAATTTAACATTTAAACTAATGAATATTATATTCTCCTCATTGTTAAGCACCAAATTAACTTCCAATAATGAACCACAGCTTCACACAAAAAAAACCTCTTTAATTACAAAAATGCATTGAAATCACAAAAATCATAAAAGAAAACCCTCTATAAATAATCAGTATTTTACAGTATCAAAATGAAACTTTCTGAAACAATATTAGTTGAAAATTAATGTTAACACACACGTAATTGCCACTCTTTAAAATATAAAAAGAAAAATATTATTAGTAATTAAATAAACATGTCTGATTCACTAGAAACTAAATGATAAATAAATCAAAGGTTAAAAGGTCAGCGTTTCAAGATTTTCCTGATTGTTTCTTATTTTAAATGTTAGTGGTACATTCATTTATTTCTATACTCCAGTAGTATAGCGGCTGCTTGGAGCCATGTGGTTTGGTGCTTAATTCCAGACAAACAAAAACAATTTATTTAAAATTAATTCTGATTAAAAGTTGTTTCATTATTAGCTTAATAACATAAATATTTATAATTTTTATATAATTGCGTAAAAAATAGTTATGAACAATAATTAGGCTTGAATACTTGTACTTCTTAAAATTGTTTTAAATAAATACTTGTTTGTTTGTATTTGTAATTTCGCGCAAAGCTATTTGAAGGCTACTTGCCCTAGCCGTCCCTAATTTAGTAGTGTAAGACAAGAGAAAAGGCAGCTAGTCATCACCACCCACTTACAACTCTTGGGCTACTCTTTTACCAACGAATAGTGGGATTGACCGTCACGTTATAACACGATCCTCGGATTACGAGTCGAATGCCGGGCCGAAATAAATGCAAAATATTTCCATGTGTTTTAAAGCAGGTAATATACTAGTATTTACGAAAAGCATTTTATATAAATATTTAAGTTGATTTGGAATAAATGCAAAGTAATTCGATAAAATTAACATTAGATCCGAATTTAGTATTTATGAAAAATATTTTAAATAAATGCAAACTATCGTTTCAAAGAATTGATATTGTGCCGATCATTTATCTTCCAAACAACCGCAATAAAAATAATTTTAGCTTTGAACGTAATGAAATAATAAAGTCTTAAGAATAATGTGTTTAAAAATAAACAGAAAAAGGCTACTTTTGTGTTAGACATACAAGAGACATTGAAAAGATGATTACCAAAATAATATTTTATAATCATGATAACTTATGTAACCAATAAATTGTTTTATAATTACTATAAATACTGCAACAAAAAATAATCATTTACTGCAAGAAGTGTCTAAAATTATAACAAATGTGTAACTTTCTCCCTTAATCATTACGTGACTATGCTCTTAAGAACTGAGAATATTGTGAAGTAAGAATCTAAGAATTTCATGTAGTATATAGAAATAAGGTTAAATTATAAATACGAGAATCAATGAATGAGAAGTCAAAGAGTGATCATTGACTGATTTAGTTGAGTACTAGTTAAAGGGTTATTGTGTATGTGACTAAGTTATATCAGTAAGTTAGACATATGATAGTTGACAGAATTTCTTTTAAATAATATATGAGCATTGATTATATATACAGTGAGGCCTAGAAGTGAACGTAGCCTGTAACAAATATTATCCATTTATGGAAGATTAAGCTATTTTATTATCGCTACATGGACTAAAACTGGCATTTTTAAAAATCAAATATTCCACCAATGGATCAATTTTGAGCAAAACAAACATTGAATACAATAAAAAAAATATTTATTTAGTAAAATATTTTCTCAACCCAAACGAGCCGTTTTTGCATATAAATTTCTCAAAAAGTGGGTTTCTCGGCATCAAAGAACAGTTTGTTGAAGTCATTCAAAATATTGGAACACGTTTGATGACGAAAGTTTTAGAATCTGATCATATTTAAATTTTAATGCCTTTACGATTGCTGAAAATCGATTCAAAGCTTCCGCTTCTGAAGGTAAGATAAAATATTTTCCTTATTTTGAAGTTTTTATCTTGATTTATTAAAAGAGACTGTCGTTTTTAATAGTATTGTATCACTTTGTAATATAGTTCATTTTTATAAATTACCGTAGGTTTTATGTCAGTCTATAGTAACATTGTGTAGCGTCAGATACTTGAGAAATACGGCCGCATTTATTTTTGCTATCTATTTAATAAATAGCAGGATTGTTGAAAATCGAAAATGATACCCAGGGTATAGTAGGTACAAAGAATATCCATTTTTTCCTCTTTGTTAACCAATCTTTAAAAGTCTGTTTAAAGTTAAGTAACTACCTAAGAGATATATATGTAACTACATGTTAAGTACAGCTACTTGATAGTAACAGTATTTAATATAAGTTTGTATTCTTGATGCTAAAGTAAGTCTTTGTCTTCGGTCATAATCCACTATCAGAATGTCCAGTTTTTTGGACCAGCAAGTGAAACTAGATCATCATTCTAGGTCACAATTCACTTTCAGAACTTCCATTTTTCTGGTTATTAGGTAAAAGTAGGTCATTGTCTTAAGTAATGATCCACTGTTAGAATGTCCAGTTAATTTAGCCAACCAATAAAATTGTCATTTTCCAGGATTACAATCTGTTGTGAGAATGCCTACTTTACTGGACCGTCCAACAAAATTATGTTTTCATCCTTGGCCACAATCTACTGTCAAAATGTCCAGTTCATTGGCTCAGCCAGTAAGATTAGGTCATAGTAATGATAACAAATCAGGTTGTAACGCAAGGTTATAATCCACTGTAAGAATGTTTTGTTTCAATGGCTCATCTTAAGTAAGCCATTTTGATATGTTTTCGTGGTCACACATAATTAACACTACTATTCAACTTTTGTGCATTACTCTAACATCTAAGTTGTTTTAAATATATGAGCTGTTAATATGATAGATATTCTGATTCATTACTTTTTACAGAATTATACCACTTTAAAGGAATTTCACCTGTCCTCATTAAATCTGGATAAATGAAATATGAAACAGCTAAAGTTAGATGTCGTATAGTGTTGAAGTGGGTACCATATTGGAAAGTCTTTTATTGATATATTGGCCAAATGTTTTTAATATGCATATAAAATGAGACTCATAAATTCCTATGTATTATTCAGTTAGATAAGCTGTCCAACTGTTTAAAAGTAAACATGTAATATAGTCTGACTTGTCACGTTATGCTCTTTTCAGGATAATACACTTCTCTATTTCTCTCACAAAATATGCGAGATTTTTTGTATCTATTTTTATCACCCTTAAAAGTTATTTTGAATTCAGCTTTTGTTCAGATTTGTGTAACTCTCTTGAATTTTCTTTTTAGAACACTTTGATTTTGAGTTATTTTTGAAATGGTTTCATGTTATAAAAAATAGCAGTTGTTTGAGTTCATTTTATCACACAATTTAATTTATGTTTATAATCAACACATGATGGAAAATAGTTTGATGTTTTCAGAAAATGTTTGAAGTATTTCAGTTAATAGTTTTCAATATCAGTTTTATATTTAGAAACTGTTGTGTTTCTTATTTTGACAACTGTGTTGAAACTGAAGATAGCTACAATTTTGACAACAGATGAGTTAAATATAGTGAGTAGTGAAAAGATTTCCATTATGAAAATCATACTTCAACCGTATCTTTCTAGACCAATAACATGAACATTAAATTATTTATGAAATTTTTAAAAATACCAGGGTTCACAGACTTGGTGATTTTAATGTAATTTCATTTTTATTATTTCAGATGTGCCAGAAAGTGCATATTTCACTGGTCCAATCAAAATAACCTTGAATTATTTAATGTCAGTAGAGTAAGTAAGTTTATGATTGGTTACAGCTAAATATATATAAGCTATGGTTTATTTAATTCAATACAAAATGTGAGATGTTTCATAACTTTGGGGTCACATGACAAGAAAATTGGAGGACAAGTTTTTAAAGACTTCTTTTGTAATAAAGGTATTGAAACTTTATCATAACATAAACTATAATGTTAAGTTCCTTGATAAAGTTGTTTAAGTTTTGAATGAAACTCAGTGAATTACACAAAACGTGGTGAAAGGGTTAATGTCACTACATAATACCAACTGTCTTTTTGTTCTATTATTCTTACATATCTTTACCTGAAACTGATTCATCTGTTATAATGGTTGACCTGTGTTCACAGTGGAGAACATCAGTTAGACTTTGGTTCAAATGATGAACAGAATATGGAACATTTATCAACTGTCAAGAACTTTAGAGGGAACTTGTATCAGAAGATATGTCAACAGTCTGACCAAGAGCTGAAACCAGCAAGATGATTTATAATTAAAACAATAATTTATCTGAATATATGTAAATTGAAAATTTAATAGACAGGAAAACCTCCATTACAAACTTTACAAAGGAGATTCTTTATATTAGTTGTGTAAATAGTCAATTGTTCAAGTCCTGATGAAGCCACAATAACACAATGTATAATAAAATATACAAAAAAAGGTATTTTTATATTATCTGTAGAGGTTGTTTACCCTAACGTTACTGTCAAAAACAACATTAAAATAAACAGGTAATTTTATTTTGACATTTTAAATAAATGCAAACAAAGTAAATTTCTTCTAAATAGTTTGACAGGTTTATTTAACCAGTGTTTTTATCAAGTTGTTTAAACATATTATAACAGCTTACACTATGATGAGTAGAATCAACATTCAGGTTTACACTGTCATAATGAGGTTTTCAGAGTTAACCATGTAAGTCACTAGAAATCAAACAGGTTCAACTCAGTTTACAAGTGTAGCTAAAACATGTCATCCTATAAGGTCACGTGCCTTGGACAGTCCTACAGGACAGGAATGATTGGCTGTGCCTCTGTGATGAATGGAACACCTGAGATAAATAATAAAATATTTTCTACATTCTAAGACATTTTAATCACTGATTTTCTGTTCACTCTGCACAAAGTAATTAAAAAAATATTGATTCTTACACTACAGTGTTGATTCTGTTCACAATAAAGATATTAAACCTTACATAATAGAAGAACCTAGATCAACAAATTTCCTCATAAGCATCTACTGAACACACACAAATAATGGTAATTTCTTACACTGCAGTGTTTGTCTGCAGTAATGAACAAGAATTACTAAAAGTACTGGATATGTCACAAGTTCCTATGTATTTCAGAATGGCTGGTATGTTAGTACCCATACCAGCCATCCTGACATACTTTTTACTTCAAGTGGGTTTCTCGTCTTCATGAATTACTTCTCAAGTTTCTGTTAAGAACAGTTTGCTTAGTGCAACCATGAAAACAATTTGTGACTATCCAAATATGACGATAAAATAATAGATTTTTTTCATAAATACTGCTATGTATAGAATGGAAATGTTTACTTCTTAGAAATCTTTGAATATATATGAATGTCTTGTACCAACTGTCTGTATTATCCAGGTTTAATGGTTAACATATCAGACACCACAGTGAATAACTTGAGTCAAGATGCTATTCTATGTTCCACACTCTAACCTGTAGGTACATCATACAAGTGACACTAAAATATTTTCTTGGTTCAAAGAACTGGACACAGTTCATAAGATGGTAGGTGCTACTAGCTGGCTGTTTCATTGTGGTTAGTAGTTCATAAAAGGGTTTGCTATATCTTAACCCTAACGATCTCTGGTGTACTATTACATTTCTATTTAACTTTTGTGGAGAGGATGGTGATTTCACGGTACATTAGCAAACAAAACAAAACTGTAGACATACCAAAGCAGTTCAGCCCAGTAATTCTTTGTACCATATTACAGAAATTTAATTGGTACCTGACCAGTTTGAATAACTGGGAGGTAATATGTGTAATCCTTTACAGTGGGATAAAATTTTGACACAAATGAGGATCCACTAAACTGGTCAAGACAACACAAACACTTCTAAATATATGCAGCAAGACAAATAAGGTACCTTTTACCTGTAGGTTTATAAATCATGTTTCTGCTGTTACAAACACACAAACCTGTCTTACTGGGGTATTGTTATAATATGCATGTACCAAGAGGTACACTTAGTATTATTCATATAGCATAAAATATATGCACAGGATGCAGTCGGGTGGTAAGGGAGATGTCATTACTATGAAACAAAATAATCACCCTCGCAAGAAAACTTTTATAAATGTAACAGTTGTCTCAAAAGGTAAGATAATATCACAAAAACTAAAGTGAAATGGCAACTTGCTATTGGCTGAAACAGCCATTCCATTTGCTAAACTCACACAAATTTTGTCAGTAATAGCATAATGCTACACTGCCTCGAGTGTTAATATATGTGGACTCCTTTTAAAGTTTTAGTTTCATAATAATTCAGTAACCATGTCTGCTTGTGAGAAAGTGAACAATGGAGCATTTTGAGACACACAACGTGGCTGGTTAAAACGCCCAAAATGTAAATGAACTTTATGATTGTGAGACAGAACCAAAGGAAAAAAAGATCAAAACTGTTTAGTCAGTACTTGATCAAGGACTATATCTGCCATCAATGATAGTGATACCTCTAATAACACAGTTAGGTCTGATGTTAATAGTCATATAGGTTTATATGTATTTGGTCTTTCAATGCCACAAACAAACAACTTTCCAGTGTATGTGTTGAAAAGCAGAACATTTCACCATTCATGGGAGACCTTGGTTGGAGTTCAATGCAGATGTGGATGTTTCATTCAACAACCATTGTAGAAATCAACCGAATTTTTCCGATAACCACTCCTAGTTGTTTGTTGAGCCTTGTAACTTCACATACTCTCAAAGAACGCTTCAAAAATTTGCACAAAGTGTTGGCACCTCAACTGTGAACAAATCCAGAAGGCACAGAACCAGGTATATGTTAAAGAATATTTCATAAACTGTGTGCTTAATTTTAAAAATGAAAAAGATAATGATATTCAATGTATAAAAAGTTTATTTTTGCATATTAACATTTACAGAAACAAACACTGTATATGGTAAAAAACAGTTTACTAATGTTTAAAAACAAAAAGCAGCTGATATGTCATAAAGAACTGTTAAGAGTTAAAAGCAGGTAGAACGGATGCTTTGACACTTTTATTTGATAAGTGAATAGATATTTACAACAACAATGAATTTAATCACTTGCTTTATGATGAACGAAATTACACATCTTGATGTTTTATATGTCTGTAAACAATGAATTTTTTTATGTTGGATGCACTTGTAACATTAAATATTTTACTAAGGTAACTGTAATTAATCCATAATTTCTGGTCCATCTAAAGGTTACAAGATCGCAAACCTCAGATCAAAATACATCTTGTTCCTAGCACGACAATTAAATCTTTATTCCAACAGTTATCCAATGAAGTATAGAACAGATTTCCATCAGTTTGGTGTCTTGACATTACAAGGAACTAAATGAACCAGTTATAATGAATCCTGGTAATCAAATTCAGGAGAGACTGGTAAAAACTGGATAAGAAATTTATGACATGGTTCAACTTTGGCAGCCATTTAAAGTTTTACTCTGTGAAACTGGCAAAAGAGAAAACAAATCCAACAATATACTTATTTCTGTGCCTATTGAAGATAAGTTTCTGATCTCCATATCCAGTAAAATTACATGTTAAACTATGTGCAACAAAGTAGAATGACATCTTACATGTTAAACTATGTGCAACAAAGTAGAATGACATCTCATGTTAAACTATGTGCAACAAAGTAGAATTACATCTTACATGTTAAACTATGTGCAACAAAGTAGAATGACATTTTACACGCTAAACTATGTGCAACAAAGTAGAATGACATTTACACGCTAAACTATGTGCAACAAAGTAGAATGATATTTACACGTTAAACTATGTACAACAAAGTAGAATGACATCTTACACGTTAATTTATGTGCAACAAAGTAGAATGACATCTTACATGTTAAACTATGTCCAACAAAGTAGAATGACATCTTACACTTTAAGCTATGTCCAACAAAGTAGAATGACCTCTTACACTTTAAACTATGTATAACAAAGTAGAATGACATCTTACGTTAAACTATGTGCAACAAAGTAGAATGGCATCTTACACACTAAACTGTGTACAGCAAAGTAGAATGACATCTTACACGTTAAACTATGTACAACAAAGTAGAATGACATCTTACATGTTAAACTATGTACAACAAAGTAGAATGACATCTTACACGTTAAACTATCTACAACAAAGTAGAATGACATCTTACACGTTAAACTATGTTCAACAAAAAAGAATGACATTTTACACGTTAAACTACGTGCAACAAAGTAGAATGACATCTTACATGTTAAACTATGTACAGCAAAGTAGAATGACATCTTTACAAATAAACAAATAAAATTTGTTGTTTTTTTAAGCACAAAAGAGTGAAAAATAAATACATAAATCATTTCTTGTATTTACCAAATGTGTAGTTGTTTGTTGTAACCTGATGAACCTTGTTGAATTTTGCACCTAGAGCCTGTATTTTGAAACATCAAAAAATCATAAGTTACTTCAGCAGAAGCTCAGAATTCCAAAGTAATTAAACAGGTTTACAAGTAAACTGTGTTTGAGTCTTAAAAAATATGTAGTTCTTCAAACACAATTTCATCTTTATTTTTGTCTGCAAGTCGACGGTAAAAAAAGACAGGTTTACCCATGAAGATATCTAGTAAAGGCTGACAAAACTGTGTGTGAGAGATCCTGATGTTTTGATTGGCTATAAACACATCACAGAGTGAGGTATAACTGAACAAGCATTTCCAAAGATGAAAGAGCTGGACAGGGCCAACTTGTTTGATTCACTAAATATGCTATTTTAGAAAGCAGAAGACATAAGTTCTTATATTATATTGCAGCTTGTGACTATCATTCATTTAATTTTCTAATTTGTAAAAAATTATACACTTTGTATTTAGACATCACAAGTATTTAATTTGAACCAAGTCTGCATTTAACATTGTACATGGCAAAAATCTATGTTAACTTTTTTATTTGCTCTTACATTAAGTAATAGACTAAGGTATAATTTTGAAATTTGAATTATAATCTACAATTTAATACCAAAGTTATTGACATAAATTCATAAAATAGAAGTTCAATAACATTTTGAATGTAATTGTACAAACATGATGACATGCCCTATAACCCCTACCCACAGCAACAGTTAATGAAAGGAAAACTACTGGTCATTACGTTTTACAGTTAGGCTTAAGTCACATTTCACATGTGTGACTTAGCTGCTGTTTGCACTCTCCATCTTAGTTATCTTTCCGTAATAAGAGATAATCATAAAACAATGTATATTTTCTGATAGCAAAGCCACATCAGGTTATCTGTTGTGTCCATCAAAGGAAATCAAACTGTTTATTTTAGCATTGTAAATCTGAAGACTTGCCACTGGGTGACAAGGAAGTGATTGTACCATCATCACCGAGTATCCCACAAGGTCGCAAGTACTGACCAGCCCAATCCGTGGGTGTCTGCACGGATCAGGCAAGACCCTGGTTTCTTCCAATGTGTTTAAAACAATATACATAAATTTCAAGATTATTTAAGCAACAGTCCACTTTACAAGACAGAGCACTACCAGGAAACAGTTTATTAACGGTTATAAATTTATTAAGCTCTTTTGTCTGTTTTGACTTGTACTTCTGGTTTGTTTGAGGAGTTATGTTGAAGAGTACCAGTCTTATTTAACCAACACAATTCCTGTCATAACAATTATATATTCCTAAATGATACCAAACTTTGCCATCAGATGTTCAATACATATTTATTTAGTAGACACAAGTGTTTATAGTCATTACAAGAGCCTACATTACACCATACTTCACCAATCGTCAATTTGAAATTGGCATGCAGTTTTCCTCATGATGTACGTGTAACAGTCATTTGTACTGTTGTATGCTTGACCGACAACAGCAGTAATAGTGGTTTCTTATCTAAATATGCTATAGTTAGAGAGACAGTTAAATTATATTGGGGTCTCATTTGTATATTTTCATTTATCACGAATTGTGTGTGTATTACAAATCATACATAAATGGTTTAACAATTTTTATAAGTTGAATGTTTTGACAGGATGTTGAAAGGTTATAAACAAGACAGTGTGTATACACTCCGTCTTACACTATGCGCCTCTGCTTGGAGTCTCTCAAAATACCTCCATTAGGGACCATAGTCATTAGATGACATATAGGCATAAATAACAGACAAGTAGTTTGTAAGGGAAGTTAAAAATAAACTATAAGTGAAAAGACAAGCAAAATAATGCATGTAAATTGGTTGGTTGGTTTGGTGTTTTATGGAGCAAAGAAACTAGGCTGTATACGCCAAACACCTGGTGAAAAGTTAAAAATAAAATTATTAAAATTTCTAAAAGGAAATTATTAAGGTAAAAAAAGTTCAATTTTTGAATTAAAAACATAAATAGTATTACATCCAATTGTTGTGTCTAGTCTACAGCAGTAAGAGATAAACTAAAATAATACAAGTTGTAAAGGGCTTTCTGTAGCATAATTGTAATTATCATAACTCGCCAGGATGACTAATGGGAAAGTTCAAAAATCATCGTTAGTCATCTGAAGTTAACCTTTCCAGTCCTGGTTGAGTTATTTGATGTTATGGCTATTTTTAGAAAGTCAAGTTATATAAGTTTTTAAAAGAGTTTCAGCAAAATTTTAATTATTATACCTCACCAGGATGACTAACGGGTAGTTCAAATATCAGTGTTAGTCTCCTGTAGTTGGCCTTTCCAGTCCTGGTTTCGAGTTACTTGACGTTACGACCATTTACTTATTTCAAATCGAACTAGAGAGATTGTGATTCTTAAAAAAGAACCACATTAAAAAGGTTTAATGTATAAATTTAAAACACTTAAATGACATTAAAAAGATTAATTGCCTTTAAAAAACTAAAAACTTTATCAAGGTGGACAGTGTCACCATCACCAATAACTGTCTAATGTTACGGACAAACCTTGGGACAGAACATGTTTAAAATAGTGCCATCGTTGAGAGTCGAAACGTCGACAAGACAGTAACATGTGGCTTATTGTGGCCTGAGTGTTTCACAGACTACACATTGGTGTATCAGTTCCAGATAAAAGAAAACTGTGAGTTAAAAAACTGTGACCAATGCGTAGTTTAGTTAGAACAATTTTCTCTTTCCGATCGTTACAGAAACAAGACGACCAAAATCCAATATAGGGTTTTTGGAAAAGCTTGTTTTCACGTTGGTCACTCCAAGTCAATTGCTAACCGACACGCAGCTGAGTCTTGAATACAGGACCATAGTCCATGTATGGAATAGGCACAGCAGCGATAGTGCCAGAGCAGACAGATTTAGCTGTGGTGTCTGCGAGCCTGTTCCCGTAAATATCAATGTGGCCCGGTATCCAGAAAGACTGGATAGAAGTAGATGTTAATGAGAAATGGGCCAGTCAGTTTGAATATCAGCAAGAACAGGGTGTGAACCAACGTGAAGCGATTCCAGGGCCAGTAGAGAACTAAGGAAGTCAGTATAAATAGTGCAGTTTGAGTACTGCTCAGCTTCTATGTTATCCAGGGTAAGAGATATGGCATACAGTTCAGCAGTGAATACAGAAGCTGTAGAGGGGATTCTGCACATAACCACTGAACCATAACAAACCGTTGCAGAGCCCACAAAGTCACCTGATTTCGAACCATCTGTATAAATTGGAATGGAAGAATGGTTCGAAATATGTTCAGCAAATAAAAGACAGTATTTCCAATCAGAAGTATCTACTTTTCTCAGATGATTTAAAGAAAGGACATATTTGGGGACTAATAAGCCATGGTGGGATGGGCTGACCAGTGTATACGGCAGTGTTATCCAAGGACAGACACAAATCATTCAACTGCACCTGAATAGGAAGACCAAAAGGAGCAATGGCAGATTGTATGTTCTGAAAAAGCATGGCCCACTGAGGAAGGAAAACATAACCCCAGGTAGGATGCTGTGGTCAGGATCAAGGTTTCAAAGCATACAGTAAAAACAGTTGCAAACGGCAGAGTTGTAGAGGAGGTTCGTGAGACTCTGTGCATAAGCTATGAACTGGGGAAGTGCGGAAGGCCCCGGTGCAGAGCCAAAATCCTCGATGATGAATGGGGTGCAGCATCTTCAAGGCCAAGGTCCTGGCAGAGCCAAAGACCAGTGATCTATAGTTTAATTTGATCAAATAAGAGCATGACATATCTTTAGCATAGAATATCGATCCACTCCGCAAGTGGTGGAAGAGATGATACAGAGAATGTTCAGTGTTCTCGTACATCTGACCCGTAGCTGTTTGATGTGTGGTATGAAGGTCAGCTTGTGGTCAAAAATAAGCCCAAGGAGCTTTGTCTCAGGGACCACAAGTAACACAATTTCACTGATATGGACTTCAGGATCAGGATGAATATCCCGTTGATGGCAATAATGCATGCAAACAGTTTCAGAGAGAGAAGTTAAAACCGTTTGCTGTGTTCACTTCAGTAAACGATTGGGGCAGTCTGTAGCTGTTGCTCAATATACCTCATGTTCGACAACTGGCATGAAATGTGAAATTCGTTGACATAGAGCCCGTTTGCAACAGTAAGAGGGAGTTGTTCAGTGATGGCATTAATCTTTATACTGAAAAGTGTGACACTCAAAACACAGCCATGAGGGACTCAAAGTTCCTGTAGAAAAGAACAGGAAAGTGTCGAACCCACACGAACTTGAAATCGCCTGTCCATTAAAAAAATTTAATAAAAATAAGTGCAAATGGCCATGCAACCCATATAAATGGAGGTCTCGCAAAATGCCATACCTCCATGTTGTATCCTAAACCTTTTCGATATCAAAGAATATTGATACAAGATGTTGTAGTTTGAGAAAGGCTTTTCTGATTGATATTTCAAGTTGAATCAGGTGGTCCATGGTGTAGCACTGTCATTGGAACCCACACTGGGTGGGTGAGAGGAGGTTGTTTGATTCGAGGAACCAAACAAGACGAGCATTATCCATTCCCTCTCAGGTATTACAAAGACAGATCGTCAAAGCAATTGGACGGTAGTTTGAAGGAATCTTGAGATCCTTCCCAGGCTTAGAGAAAGGTAGGACAATAGCCTGGCATCAGGAAAAACATTCTCCTGCCAGATTCGGTTAAAAATAATCAGAAGAATAGCGAAAGAGCAGGAGATAGATGGCGCAGCATTTCATAATGTATATAATCAGATCCAACTGATGTACTGCCAGACCAATGAAGGGCTAGTTTGAGTTCCACCAGTGTAAAGGTATGATTATAGTTACAGAGACAATCAGCTCGAAAGGAAAGAGGTGATCGCTCTGCCCGAGTCTTGATGGCTAAGAAGGTGGAGGATGAAGCATAAGTGCCAGACACCCAGTAAAAGCTTTCACCTTGGGTATCAGCTACTTTCTGGCCATCAGAGAGCAAGATAAAGAGGGGTACAGAATTATAATTCCCACTGACATTTCGAGTCTTGTCCCACATGAACTTGGATCTGGTGATAGAAGATAAGCTGTTGTGAACTTAATCCAAGAGTCCTTCTGGCTTTGACGTCTTACCCACCCAGCGTATTTATAGTTTAAAACATTGTCTTTTTTGTTTATTATTTTGACAAACTGCAGGCCTTTGGGTAAAAATATAAGTACTGACAAAGTAGCAGTCAGTTTCGGCTAAGACAGCTCCACTTTTCAGATGTGATAAATATAGTTCAGTCAAATAAATCAAACAGTTTTGCAACAAGGTTGGTCAATTGGACCAACTTCGTAACTTCAAATTGACCATTACAGTTACAATGCAATAACATCTGATACATTTTGTGTATCTTTATAAAATTTTGCTAGGTTTTAGTAATCACTCATTTAGCGAAAATACTTCATAAAAATTCTCCATTAATATAATGAGTGAAATTGATGACCACTTAAGAGCGTACAGTGACTTTTATGTTGATATTAAAATTATGTTTCTTAATTTGAAAAATCTCAAATTTCATTTACATGTTCCCGAAAATCACGTAATTAAATTTTATGAGAGGTTGGCCAAATACATCAGTATCGATCTTTTTTCTTTCTAGAATTGCCTCATATTATAACATGAAACTCCATTTGTTTGATTTAAATACATTAAAATTATACATCTGTTTGTACATAAATTTTATCGTCCTTTGAATTGTGTCTCAATTAATATTCCTGCCATAAAATTAGTAAATCACAAGGTGGACGTGGGTCTCAAGTTACACAAGGCTTAGACTACTTGTAAGATAGTTATGAGAGCACGCCGTGAAAAATTATTACTATTTGTCTTTATCTAACCTAAAAACTATCTAATTTTTACACTTGACTTACTTTTATAAAAATAAAGCGTACACCAACAAACTGTTAGTATTAGTAGCAAGTAATATATCACAAGTTTTAATCATTTTTTACTTCGTGTTAGATGTACATTAGGCCTAAGATAGATACATTAAACTATCACTACTTGTGTAAAGTAGCCTATAACAAAAGATTACTCCAAAAATAATAAAACTCGATATTTTATGTATTCTAACTAATACTGTTAATGCAAGTAATATAAAATAAATAACAAAGTATTTTACTGACAAGATTCCATTCGTCTTGAACCCCTAATAATCTAGAATAAGTAAATACTTTACCATTAATGTTAGAAAGAGATAGAGAAAATAACTGACAAAATATAAAGTTTTAGCGAAGACGAACATTTTTCTTCATTTTGAAGTTCATGCAAATTACAACTGAAAACTAAGATTATAAAAACAGTTTTAATCTTAATACGAAGAACAACTATCATTCAGACTAGCCTAGCGCTTAATATACATCTTACACAGTAAAAACCAGAAATAATTATGTTCCACAAGAATGGTCCAATATTTAATGTACATCTTTACACTTTAAAATCTTGAAAAAATTCATATTCCACCAGAATCATACACCATGTAATGAACATCTTTACACAATAAAACTTAAAAATTTACAATACACTAGAATGATTTAAACGAACATGTTTGTATCAGTGACATCTGTTGGTTTCACATTTACATAACACCTACAATCTTTCGTTGAACGCATGAACTTGTGTCACTCTGATGTTGACTCGGCATGGCCAAGTGTGTTAAGGCGTTAGACTCGTAATCCGAGAGTCGCGGGTTGGAATCCCGGCCGCACCAAATATGCTCGACCTTTCAGTCTTATACTGCTAAATTATCGACGGCTAGACAGATAGCCCTCGAGTAGCTGTGCGCGAAATTCAAAACAAACAAACACTGATGTTAGCTTCACTGTTAAACAAAACAACAACAAGCCTAATAAAAAAATTGATTGTCTCAAAGTGGGTTTTTCATTACCAAACATTAAGACATTGCTTTGATGGCTTCAGTGAATTACCCACCACTTAGCCAATTTTGTTATTATAAAATTTCATAAAGACCACATTGAGTGAGAAACACCAAATATTCTGCATTTGAATAACGCATGTAAAGAATATATGTACTTTAGTCTCAAATTGGAATATAATTGTGTGGTAGGAAAATTAATATTTTCTTTATCTAAAAATGGTTGTCAGACATATACTCACCTTTCAACAGAAGACAGATAGTAAATTGAAACACTGCTAATAGGTTTTTCACACAAGTCTTTAAAAAACACTCCTTACATTTAATATCGCTCGGTCCACCAGTCATTGACACTAGGTCAGTATTGTCTATCAAGGTGTGTGCTTGAATGTGTGATTCCTTCTGCAACCAGTTAGTTGTAACTTCAACCCTAGCTTACTCACTGAACTCCTGACCTTTGTGGAATTTAACACTTTTAATAATTTTTAAATTTCTATGTCACTAGAGCCATGTGTCTTTCAACCTACCTGACACTCTCTGTACTTTAGAGAGGAATTATTGAAAATTCAATCCTTACAATCGAAACATTCATCCTAATGCATCAGGTTCACAATCTACCAATGTGAAACAGAATTGTTAGTAAATAGAAATGCTTCTTTAACATATTATCAACTACTGATGGTGTTAAACGTGCCCACTACTGTTAACAAGTGTGTGTGTGATGGTGATGTAGGTTTCATCTCTAGATAAACATCATGTCATCAAAAATGATACACTGACATATAAAAAGTCCAAATCAACAACCATAATCACCACAGAAAGATATTTATATCCCTCTTATGACACACATCCAGTTTGATTAAACTCCATTTATAACAACATTCTAAATGTAAATCTAGCCAGGTTTTAATCCAATGAGACAACTTACATCCCATACCTACAGAGATAACTTTTTAAACTAGTGTTTTGTGTGTTATCTTTTCCATTTTCTTTTACAATCTAGATAACTATATCCACACATTTATCCACATTTACATAAATAGAAACCTCTTCAAATAGTAAAGAAATTAGTGAAGTAAAAGTTTTCCTGAGTGAAACAGTGTTGACAGAATCATAAAAGTTGTAAAAAGCATCTTTCACGAGATTTTAAAAGACATTTTTCACCATTAATGTTAGACTAACTGAATAATAATTTTCGAGACAGTTTTATCACCTCCTTTAAAGAGGAACACATCAGCCAACTTTGAATATACTGCTCACTACTGAAGGACTTAAGTAATCGAAAGTACTTGTTGTAGTGAGCTTCCTAACCAACTGTTGATTGTTTGTTTCTTGTTTTTTGCACAAAGCTACTCGAGGGCTATCTGTGCAAGCCGTTCCTAATTTAGCAGTGTAAGACTAGAGGGAAGGAAGCTCGTCATCACCACCCACCGCCAAATCTTGGGCTACTCTTTTACCAACCAATAGTGTGATTGACCGTCACTTATTATAACGCCCCCACGGCTGAAAGGGCGAGCATGTTTGGCGCGACCGGGATGCGAACCCGCGACCCTCAGATTACGAGGCGCATGCCTTAACACGCTTGGCCATGCCGGGCCCACCAACTGTTGAAGAAAAGCATACGTAACAGTTTCTAAAAGTAGAAACCTGTCTCCCCCAATATTTACTCTTAACGTTTTTCAATTTGTATAATTAGTAAGACTAATTCAGTAATGCTCTGAAAAGTCAATGAGTATTATTAATTACGTCTGAACTGTCGTAATTGATACAGATCTGAATGAGTAATAATTACTAATAACTGCTACTGCTAGCACTATTACTGAAAGTACCAGTGATTATAAACTCTTAAGGCAAGCCTGGAGAAGTAAACACTAAGGTTAAAAAACACGTATTTTTTGGTCAACATCTAAATAACTTATTAATAAACAATATCAAACAGTTTTTACGACAATAACACAATGACGAAATTCCTGTCCTGATTATTACACTTTCATTTCCAGTGCCATATGTCCACTACTTACTCACACCGAACATGATTGCCCTTTCAGCCGTGGGGGCATTATAATGTTACGGTCAATTCCACTATTCGTTGGTAAAAGAGTAGCCCAAGAGTTGGCGGTGGGTGGTGATGACTAGCTGCCTTCCCTCTAGCCTTCCCTCCCACTGCTAAATTAGGGACGGCTAGCACAGATAGCCCTCGAGTAGCTTTGTGCGAAATTCCAAAATATACAATCAAAACAAAGCCTTCCCTCTTGTCTTACACTACTAAATTAGGGACGGCTAGCGCAGATAGCCCTCGAGTAGCTTTGTGCGAAATTATAAACAAACAAACCACTACTTACGTACCGTGTAGAAAATAAAAATTTCTACATTTTCATTTTTCGAAAATATAGTTACATATTAATGTTTGAAACAAAATTCAACAATTGTTAAAATAGCTCTTCATACATTGACAGAGCTAATTGTTATTTAACATAACTTTCATTCAATAATTATCATGTACATAAACGATCTAGGTCAAATACAAGCAAAAGATAGTCTACTAATCTTGTTAAATTTCAATTATTTTCCCAGAAAAACATTAAGAACTGAAACTGCATATTTAAAAGTAAAAGGTTCGAACTTGAAGGCTTATAACGCTGATAATCGTGGCTCGATACCAATGAAAAGTAAAGCCTATCCCATAGCTAAAAATACATTGTTCTACATATATTCCTGAAATCAGCAGAAAAATAACCAACATTTGACAAAAACTAGTAACAAAATATGACATTCCAGTTAATACCAAATTTATTCAAAATCCAGGCACAAAACTAAGGTCTATACTATGTAAAAACTACACTGACAAACACCACACCAACATTATTTATAAAATACAATGTGATAACTGTTACGACTTCTATATTGGAGAAACAAATAGAAAAATGGAAACCAGATTCAAAGAACACGAAAAGTCACCTTCACACGTTTTCGAACACTGCAAGTCAAATAAACAAAACATAATCATAGAAAACACTCAAATACTAAATAAAGAAACAAACGCAAAATTAAATAGCCTTACTTATACAACAACTCAAGCACAAAATAAACCAATACAAAGGAACACCTTTATACCTATATTAATAAATATAATCAAACATCTAAGCACGCCATGTACATTGCTACACTCAATTACACAACCCCCTTCAAGCATCTGGTCAGCTACTAGTCAGTAACACTTTCTTTCTTTGTGAACCTGACGATGAAAGAAGGTCGAAATGTTGTTCGCTTTTCTATTAGTAGTGCCTTCTCTACCCATACCAGCCGTTTTTAAATATATAATGAAATTGCTTTGCAGTTAGTTTTTTAGACAATAGATAACAGTAAAAGCTGAGTGGTTTATTGCTTGTTTTTTGAATTTCGCACAAAAGCTACTCGAGGGCTATTTGTGTTAGCCGTCCCTAATTTAGCAGTGGAAGACTAGAGGAAAGACAGCTAGTCATCAACATCCACCGCCAAGTCTTGGGCTACTCTTTTATCAACGAATAGTGGGCTTGACCCCCACGGCTGAAAGGGCGAGCATGTTTGGCGCGACGGGGATGCGAACCTGCAACCCTCAGATTACGATTGGTTTAAAAAATAGTTTATGTTTTGGATACCATATTTCATTTCAGTTAGCTTCTTGGTCAATAGTTGGTGGTAAAAAATTAGGTGTTTTTGAAAAACTAGTTTATATTTTGGTTACCAAATTCCATTTTAGTTTACGGGTCAATAGATAGCTGTAAAAGCGTACATCCTTCCACCAAATAGTATAAGTTTTGGATAACAGATGGCAATAACATCATAGTTAAATATTTTTATTTGATTTGTTAATGAGACTCTTTTACTATTTTCTGTAACGTGTCATACCAAGAAAATTGTAAATATTTGTTTTAATACGGTAATAATGGAAAATCAACTTTTATTCTGAATTATTTTTAGACATAAAAGATAACAATTTTGTTTTCGACGCCATCTATTTCATTTGAAATTAAATTTAAATTGATGTTACATCCTAAGAGCGTAGTAAACATTTCAGTGAAAATAATTGTTCTAAATTTGCAATTTGTAGGTTTCTTTCTGGTTCTATAATTCTTTTGACCTTGTATTCATTTTCCTATGAAATTCCATGTCGAACAATGTATTTTTAGCTGTGGGATAGGCTTCACTTTTCATAGGTATCGAGCCACGATTATCAGCGTTATAAGCCTTCAAGTTCGAACTTTTTACTTTTAAATATGCAGTTTCGGTTCTTAATGTTTTTCTGGGAAAATAATTGAAATTTAACAAGATTAGTAGACTATCTTTTGCTTGTATTTGACCTAGATCATTTATGTACATGAGAATTATTTAATGAAAGTTATGTTAAATAACAATTAGCTCTGTCAATGTATATATTAACAATTTTTAAATTTTGTTTCGGACAATAATATGTAACTATGTTTTTGAATAATGAAAGTATAGACGTTTTTATATTCTATACGGCACGTAAGTTGTGATTTGTTTTGTTGTTTTTTTCTAATTTCGCGCAAAGCTGCTCGAGGGCTATCTGCGCTAGCCGTCCCTAATTTAGTAGTGTAAGACTAGAGAGAAGGCAGCTAGTCATCACCATCCACCGCCAACTCTTGGGCTACTCTTTTACCAACGAATAGTGGGATTAACTGTAACATTATAACGCCCCAACGGCTGAAAGAGCGATCATGTTTGGTGCGAGTAAGTAGTGGACATATGGCACTGGAAATGAAAGTGTAATAATCAGGACAGGAATTTCGTTATTGTGTTACTGTCGTAAAAATTGTTTGATATTATTTACTAATAAGTTATTCAAATGTTGAATACCGGTCAGTAACTCTTTCTTTCTTTGTGAACCTGAAGAGGGCCCAAGAAGGTCGAAACGTTGTTCGCTCCTTCACTGGTGCTTTCTCTACTAAACGAGCCGTTTATACATATATATTTTTCTCTACAAGCGGGTTTTCTCGTCATCACGGATCAAAGCAATTTCGTAGTATTTATTATGTTTATTACGTTTAAAACTATTTTGTGCAGGTATTTTATTTTTACTTCAAAATATGATAATAAATGGAAGGCCAGTGTTTTTTAGTATATTATTTTAATTGGCATTATGCAATAAAAGATAAATTGTAAATAAATTATTATTAGAAGATATTGTTTGTTTGTTTTGGAATTTCGCACAAAGCAACTCGAGGGCTATCTCTTAGCCCTCCCTAATTTAGCAGTGTAAGACTAGAGGGAAGGCAGCTAGTCATCACCACCCACCGCCAACTCTTGGGCTACTCTTTTACCAACGAATAGTGGGATTGACCGTCACATTATAACGCCCCCACGGCTGGGAGGACGAGCATGTTTTGGCACGATCGGGCGCGAACCCGCGACCCTCAGATTACGAAGCGCACGCCTTAACGCGTTAGGCCATGCCAGGCCTTAGAGGATATAAACTACTCAATATTGTTAAATCAAGAGAAAGAAAATAATAGAAAACTAGTAATAAAAAATATTATACAAAGATATATGAATATTGTACTATCCGTTATCTATTAACGTAACTGCCGTATGTTATATATTATAAATTTTAATATGGTTTAAAATATAGCAAATTCAAAATTACGGTGGCGACACTACAAAATTATTGTGTTAATAGTTTCTTGTTTGTAATTAAATATAAAATTTAATACAAACTTATTCTTAATCAAAGTCATCAGAATAAAAAACCGTTTGTATAGATAAATACACTGCTGGACAAAATCTTATGGCTAATGAATATAAAGAAAAAATAAGCATTTTGCGTTGTTAGACTCAACCACTTATTTGAGTAGAGCTTCGAAAGGTGAAAATAAGAAAAGGGAAAATAAAAATAAAAAACTTTTTAACATTTAATAGGGAAAATTTGAACACTATGAAATTAGCCTAAATACTAGCTGATCAAAAGTTTAAGACCATACTGAAACGAATCGTTAAACACGTAACGAACCTTAGTCATTTGTGTTGAAGCATCAGCGTTGTCAGCATCTCTTACTGACATCCCCTGTGTTACATTGGGTAAAAATATGGCAAAGGATAAAAAGTTGACACAGTTTGAACGTGGCACAATTGTCGAGCTGTAAAACCAAGGTCTCTCTCAACGTGCCATCGCTGATGAGATTGAGCGTAGTAAAACTGTTGTTGCAAATTTCTTAAAAGACCCTGAAGGAAACGGAACGAGAATTTCAAGTGGTCGGCCCAAGAAAATTTCGCCGGCATTGAGCAGGAGGATTCGACAGGTTGTCCAGCAAGACACTAGCCGATCGTTGAACCAGATTAAGGCCCTTACGGACGCAGAATGCAGCTTAAAAACAATAAGACGGCATCCACGAGAGAAAAGCTTTAGAAACCGTAAACGTCTTCAAAAGCCACGCCTCCTTCCACACCACGAAACAGCTCGGTTAAACTTTGCTGAGACGCACCAAACATGGAGTGTAGAAAAGTGGACGAAGGCTTTGTTCTCCGATGAGAACAATTTAACCTGGATGGTTCAGATGGATTCCAACGTTACTAGCACGATAAGGATATTCCACCGGAGACATTTTCTACAGGACACAGTGGAGGAGGTTCCACCATGATCTGGGGTGCTTTCTCCTTCCATGGAACAATGGAGCTTCAGGTTATACAGGGGCGTCAAACAGCAGTTGGCTACATTGGCATGTTGGAGAGAGAATGAAATAAATATAAATATTTTGGAAAAAAAATTTAGCTTTGAGGTACTTCTAAAATTGAGGTAGAAAGAAAGAATAACTTTAACTTTTTGTAATAATGTGATGTGTTTTGAAAGTTAATAGTTCAAGTGTTTGCATCGTGTTCAGTTCTTATTGTTTCTACAAAGTCACAAATATGTGATTCCGAAAGCAGCTTATGATTCATATTATAGTCACGATTAATAGAATCCAATTATAACAACTAGTTAACAACTATTTGTGTTTCTTGATAATTTATCATGGAGAAAAACTTAAGTTATACATTTGCAAAATACGTTGTGTGGAAACACGGTGTAAGTTTTCACACAGAGAACAAACATAGTTACAACAATATCAAATTTATTGTAATACTCACGACATGCCAAATGGAACGAAACAAAGACGTTCTGTACACTGTGTAACAAGTAATCAGAACAAAGACCTTACTCTGACAGAACAAAGTATCAAGCTAATTGTGAGCTTTGTCAATTAAAATATTGAAATTAACTTAACAAGGGCATAATCATAATGAAACAAACAGGGGCATAATCATAATGAAACAAACTGGGGCATAATCATAATCATAATGAAACAAACTGGGGCATAATCATAATGAAACAAACTGGGACATAATCATAACAATGAAACAAACTGGGGCATAATCATAATCATAATGAAACAAACAGGGGCATAATCATAATGAAACAAACTGGGGTGTAATCATAATCATAATGAAACAAACTGGGGCATAATGATAATCATAATGAAACAAACTAGGGTATAATCATAATCATAATGAAACAAACAGGGGCATAATCATAATCATAATGAAACAAACTGGGGCGTAATCATAATCATAATGAAACAAACTGGGGCGTAATCATAATCATAATGAAACAAACTGGGGCATAATGATAATCATAATGAAACAAACTAGGGCATAATCATAATCATAATGAAACAAACTGGGGCATAATCATAATCATAAAGAAACAAACTGGGGCATAATCATAACGCCTCGTTTGATACTTAGAATAATATTGATCTTACATAAACCTCTAATAAGCTCAAAAGTGACGCATATATTGTTTTATGTTGACCAAGGGAAGCCTGTATTGTTCCTTTAAATATTTCATAGTATTAATATCTAATTTTTAACTTGTGGGACTTTCTACGTGTACTGCTTCAAAAAATAGGTTTATATTTACTTGTATTTCTATTATTTTTAATTAATAAGTAAAACCTTTTTTCCTTGACAGCGTCAAGGTGTCGTGGGAAAAAAACCTCGTTGTTCCAGTATACAGGTCTTACACAATTGTGTCCGAAGGTTAACGCACGTGAACTACTTGTGAGCAGCCTGGTGGGTTTTATAAAAACCCATAGTGTGTTTAGGGTGGGAGAACCTTGCTTTTCTTGTTCACCTTCCCTTTACTTGGTTTTCTTGGCTTCGGTTCAATAATGATTGACCCAACTAGAACGTGGTGTATATAGTACAATTACTCACGTGCTCCGTGAAAAGTGGAACAAATCGTTCCTTTATCTGCACATATTTTACTTACCCAGCTTAGCTTCGTTCAAACAGCTCAAAAACTTACAGCGTAGACAATCTTATTCTATAAGTTGTGCTTGAAAGTTGAAAGTTCAAGTCGTTTTGTAGTAAAATTCTCACAACGACAAAAAAAAACAACAGAAGGAGTAAAACTTCTGAAATTGTGCGTGAAAATTGAAAAAGTGTAAAAAAAAAAGCCCGAGCTTCCAAGCTATTACATTCGAACGTGAAATCTGAGAACTAGTAACATTGTTCAATAACAGCCCGCGATCCTCGGATTACGAGTAGATCACACAAACCACTTGGCCATCCCGGGCCTACAAAATGGTTGAAAACATCCTCATGGTGACCCATCGTATATGGTCCGATAGACCCGGAGATTCTTTGTTAAAAAAATCCTTAAAACAGTATTCAGGAAACGAGTGGATTTTATGATGTCAAAATAATATACAGGATAATTCAAAAGTCTTGCACTAGTATACACTTTCAGCCGTAGGGGCGTTATAATGTGTCGATCAATCCCACTAGTCGTTGGTAAAAGAGTAACCCAAGAGTTGGCGGTGGGTAATGATGACTAGCTGCCTTCCCTCTCGTCTTAGACTGCTAAATTAGGGACGACTAGTGCAGATAGCCCTTATGTAGCTTTGCGCGAAATTAAAAACAAACAATACCACACATTTTCTGAGTCATTTTTCGTGAAAAAAATTACATATAAATAAACACACACACACACACACACATCTTGTATCATAGAAAGATGGGTAGATCCTATTATGAGATTGCATGGTACTACCAACTGTGCACATTTCAAACGGCTGTAAAAAAGATTTGAAATCGCCCTGTATTTCAATGTATAACATTAGAAACGAGCTTTAAAACAATTCATCAAACTCACTTTTGACCTGCAGCATAATATATTAAAAGGTACATCATTTTCTTTGACCGTCCATTCCAAAACACGATCTTTGATATTGAACGAAAAATTTATTAAGTAAAAATTAGTGGGAAACTCCAATTTCGACATACAGTGGAGACATTAAAATAAATGTGAAGCAAAAATAAAACAAAACACATCCGCACTTAATCTGTTTTCATACTGATTTTCATGGCAGTCGTGTTTCAAATAATTTGCAAAACTACGTTTAAACCGTAACTATGAGAACAAGTGTTCTGTTTCTACGTCTTTACGTCCAATAGATAACGTGTTGTTAAGATATTCTACAGGTGTCACTTTTTTATTGTTAGACGTAATATTTTACTGAACTCCGACGAAAATTAGTGATTGAAATGTAACGCATTTTTAAGAACTACTTACTGCAAGATGGATCATTTAAAGTGTTTATTGAAAAAAATAATGAGCCCAAATTGTGTGGGCCTGTTTGTTTGTTTGTTTTTTAAATTTCACGCAAAGCTACTCGAGGATTATCTGTGCTAGCCGTCCCTAATTTAGCAGTGTAAGACTAGAGGGAAGGCAGCTAGTCATCACCACCCACCGCCAACTTTTGGGCTACTCTTTTACAAACGAATAGTGGGATTAACCGTACATTATAACGTCCACACGGCTGAAAGGGCGAGCATGTTTGGTGCGAGTGAAATCGAATCCGCGACCCTCGGATTACGAGTCGAACGCCTTAACACGCTCGACCATGCCGGGCCCGCCAAGGGGAGTTAAACCCCTGATTTTAGCGTTGTAAATCCGTAGACTTACAGCTATGTCAGCGGGGGACGATATGGGATGAGATAATAGGGTAAATAGGGTAATAGGATAATAGATAAATGTTTCAATTGTTTCCAAAACTTCAAGATTTCTTTGGTATTTTCATTACTATCCTGCCATCCATTTATAAATTTGAATTATAAGTGTTCATTGGTAAAATTTCTGAATCAGTTTTACCTTCTGTAAAATGATTGGTCTTTAGAATTTTATCAAAACTATGCAAATCTGTCAATTAAATTAGGCTTAGAAAATTCTGTTGGTGTTCATGTTTGATCTTTCCATAAAATATTGCAATTTATCGGTTGTTTGTTTATTTTGAGCAAATTCGCACTGGGCTGTTCATTGTGTTCACTACGGGGAATCGAACCCTGAATTTTAGCGCTGTGTGCATCACATGGGAATGGACAACTTCATCCTTGTTGTTTTACAGAATGTTGTAGCAGGCTGAAACACGCCATTATGATACAATTTATGGACAATATCATAACGTAAAGGGTTTATAAACAACTACTGCAAACTGACAGTTGACTAAAAGTAGCCATAGCCTATTATACAAATGCTATTTTCACTCAATACCTTTTACAAAACATTTTTTGATATTCATCATGGAATAGGGAAAAACAGAACAATACATAAACTTAAGCCTACTTACATTTATCGGTCTACAAACAACAGATAAGAAATTCTCTTCTAGTTTGTTTATTTTTGTCATTTAGTTTAAAACTAAACTAAAAACATTGATCTTATTATTAAAGTTTCATTATATCGCTGTCCTTGAGTTTGTTTAACATGTGTTAGCTCGAGTTTGTTTAACATGTGTTAACTACTCTTTTAGTGGCAACGTGAGACGTACGTGATTATAAACTTGAAATCTTTCACGTACTCGTACTCACTCAAGACAAATTGTCAAATAACGTGAAATACCTAAACAATATAAAAATGACATCTGATTTGCATAAGTTGTACTCTAGAATTTAATGTATGTTCTGAAAGTGTTTCAGTTATGCACGTAATGACGTCTAACTGAAGGCCGACAATCGTGTTCACCTGTTGATTTGGACTGCTTAGCCTTGGACAGAGTACACAAATATGAGTTCTTGACTTCAGATAAGAGTGAGATATGAAATGAAAACAATTTTTTTGTGTATTTAATGTAACTATAAAAGACTTTAGAGAAACAGTCTACAGAACAGAACTGGTTTATCTCCCAGAAGTCGTAACCGTAACAATGTTGGTGAGTAAACCTCTCGCTTGTGATGAATTATAGCTTTAAATAACGACTAGTTTTAAGACAAAACGAACAAGAGTTAATCGCTATTATAGGAATAATACAAATTAAATACAATATAACATTAAATAACAAGTATAATATTTTAGTAAATACTATCTCATGTGAAATTATATGTATCTATATAAGCATTTAAAGTGCTATTACATATATACATATCAGTTTGTTATTATCAAAAACAAGCAGAAATAAAAATAACAAATGCTGTACTAATTTAAAAGATCCCATGGTACAAGCTACAACGTGGTATGTAAAATGTATCCTAGGTTCTGGAGGTGGCTTAAGAAGTACGACTCACATTGCAGTGGAGATACACCACTTATCGGTCTTAACCTCCATTCGCCAGTCTCACATAAAGAAATAAAATAAAGTAATGGAATAGAAATAAAAATAATAATAAATAGAAATTAGGACAGCGAAGATAGCCCATTATGAAGCTTTGTACTTAACTACAATATATGTATATATGTACGGTTCTAAAATTCCTATGTTCTATTTTTAAGTTGTAATTCATATAATAATATCTCTATAAATACCGAGTTTAATCAGTAGATTAAATTAGTGATGTTTAACCATCAGAATATTTATATCTGTGAAATGTAGATCCGTATTAATGACACAGTTTATCTTTCTTCGTTTAGTTTGCTGCCGTCTTTCTTGGTCTCTTGGCCTGTTCCCAGGCTGGTTATTTGAGTGGATACGGAGCAGGTGTCATCGCACCTGCCGCTGTTGCTGCCCCAGCTTATGCGGCGGGTTACGGTGGTCCTGACCCTACAGGAGCTGTTGGTGCCGCTCAAGGAGTAGTTGCCGCTGCCCAAGGAGCTGCCGCTGCTCGTGAAGGAGCCATTCTGCGAGGAGTGCCTGTTGGACGTGCTGCTGCCTCCACTTCCAACGTGAACCACGGCGGTGCTGCCTTTGGTTTAGGCCATGGACTTGGGTTCGGCTATGGTCTCGGCGGTGCCTTAGGCTATGGTTATGGTCTCGGTGGTGCCTTAGGCTATGGTTATGGTCTCGGTGGTGCCCTAGGCTATGGTTACGGACTCGGTGGTGCCTTAGGTTTAGGCCATGGACTTGGGTTCGGTTATGGTTACGGACTCGGCGGCGTCTATGGACTGAACGGATACTATGGTGCTGGTCTGGGTAAAGGTTTACTTCACTAAATGGTAAGTGAAACAACACAGCCAGTAACATCTATATTATTTGTGAATGAACACAATAGAAGTTTCCTTAAACTAATAAGGTTTTACGTTATTCAGTATTAATTGAAAACTACGAAACACAAAGAGTTATGTTTATACAAGTAGAGATCCGAGTACTTATCAAATTGTTTTATGTTTCAGAAAATTATCCTTGACGTTTGATTGACCCTGCCTGAGAACTGAACGAAATGACCCTGTCCATCTTTCGCTTGCACGTTTCAGCACTAGACGACTTACTGGGGGTGTAATTAACTAAATATAAATGTATATGTGTTAATTTTACAATAAAGAAAAAAATAAACTCGTTCACTCTGATTGTGATCTATAATTTTATCGAAGGTTTCGACATTTTATTAAAATCAGCATTAAAACATTCAATAAATCAAATCTAAGATGAATTTAAATATTCATTATAGTATCTGAATAATTAATTTAAAACGAACAGTAATATAGAAAGTCGAATATGGATTACAGTAATTTGTGTTACAATAACACTATTTCGTGAAATTCTGTTATTATAATTCAATAGAGCGATAATACACCAAAAACAAATCCAAATAACTAGTTCACTTAGAGTAACAAATTATTAATAATAAAAGTTAAAATTATATCATATAATTCACCTTTGACATTGATTTAGAAGTGAAAATCATGTTCCATGTCTCGCTATTTCATTTAGAAAAGCTCCCTAGTGGCTCAGCGGTATGTCTGCGGATTTACAACACTACAAACCGGGTTTCGATACCCGTGATGGGCAGAGCACAGATAACCCATTGTGTAGCTTTGTGCTTAATTCAAAACAACAAAAACATTGAGAAAATAATGTTGTGAGCTTAATATACCACTCTAAATACCCGTATGTGACGTTATAAAATATATGAATTACGATGCTGAGAATGCATTGATTTGTAAGTTATCGACGTTTTCGGACGTAATCCTAGTAATATATGTGGAGGTATTGTCAACTAAGAACGTTTAGGGTAGTACCCGTTCATTCCTGAGCTAACAATACAAAATATCCTCCACGATAAATAAAACATGGCGATAATATACACGTTTAAACACATACAATATTTTGTAAAGAAAATACCAGTTCACTGTGTTTATTTGTTGTTGGTTTTTTTTTTTCAAATATCAAAGCACGTTCGTAAAATAACTGCTAATATATTACAATATATTAATGCTTCTATCAACGAGAATTTATTGCATAACAACGTTAGTTATCTTAGAAATCAAATATTGTTAGATTATTATATACGCAGGAACTCTTGGTAGAAATGCTTAGGGAAAAGTTAAACAGTTTAAAGTGTTACAGTTCTGGATTCAATCCGTGCAGTTGGCGAAAGTTTACGCTAAGAAAATAAACACGTGACGGACTATCAGACGTGGTTTTCTTACTTAACTACAGATAAGTATATGTTAACATCAAACCGATTTCTATAAAGACTTAGCAGCTTCTTTAGTGTAACCCGGAATTAGTAATTTCAAATTTCTGGATTTTTTTACTTTCGTGCAAAGCTACACGAGGGCTATCTGTGCTAGCCGTCCCTAATTTAGCAGTGTAAGACTAGATAGAAGGCAACTAGTCATCACCACCCACCGCCAACTCTTGAGCTACTCTTTTACCAACGAATAGTGGGATTGACCGTCACTTATAACGCCTTTACGGCTAAAACGACGAGTATGTTTGGTGCGACGGGGTTTCGAACCCTCAGGTTAGAAGTACAGTGCTCTAACCACGTGGCCGTTAATGTGATGAACAGTATATCCAATACAAAACTTTAAATCAGAAATCAAAAGTGATTAAATAATAACACCTTCCTTGTTGCTTCAACAGCGAACGTAAAGGAGAATGCGAATGATTGTAGTTACATGAAAGAAGTTTTCTTGTTTCTAGGACTATTTTTAGTGTAAAATATTAAATAATAAACATATCATTTGTCTGAAGAAAAGTCTTTAAGCAACATTATTTATCAGTTCTAAATTGAAGTCCAGATTTGCTCTTGTGAAACAAGGCAATTTGTGCTTTGCCCATTACGGGTATCGAACCCCGGTTTTTAGCGTTGTAAGTCCGCAGACATACCGCTGAATCACTAGGGGGCGTCAGAAGTAAATGTGAGATTTTACTTGTAAGTAATATCCTTAGAACGTAAGTGGATTTGAAACTTCACTTGTGAGTTGGATCCTCAGAACACTAATCTACAAAGAATGCTGACTCAGAGTACGTTTCACGTGGTTCATATAACAACCTTACCAATTATTTTTTTAATTTGTTTAAATAGTTTAAAAAAATTTGTAGCATATTTCTAACTGACGTTTTAACCGCCTCACAGAGCACATGTTTTATATACATTAACGCAGGTCTTCTTCATGGGAAAAGCTTGCTGTAAATAATATATATATTTGTAAATGGGTAGATGACACATTTTGCAACAAAGATGTTGTGTTGTCGTTTTTTGTTTTTTTTTACTGTACCAGTCCGTTTCAAGAATGACGTTTCTCGAGAACATTGAGACGTTAAAGAGATTGCTTTATGATGGATGCTGTTCAGATGTAATGTTTAGTTCGTAGAGACGAAGATGGCAGTCAGTTCATGGTGATTGTGTCTTTGTTATAAAATCACGCCAAAAATAAGCACTATACTATGCATTGTTTAACTACCATAAGTCGACTAAAACAGTATATAATTCGTTCGATGTAATTATAAGTATCTGACGTAGCAAAGCCTATTTGAGCCACCTAAATAGAACTGTTTTAAATGAATGCAAAAATGAAGGAAACATTGCTGTATTGATTATGAATTTTAGTTGTGAAAATAACGATGTTCTGAATACGTTTTATTTTACTTCTGTTTGTTTCTTTTCTGTAAGCCTTACATTTCTATTTATTAGTCAGTAGTTATTGTAGGGTATTTAAAAAACAGCAATAGCTGAGAGTACAAATAACCAAGGGCCCGGCATGGCCAAGCGTGTTAAGGCGTTCGACTCATAATCCGAGAGTCGCGGGTTCGAATCCCGGTCACACCGAAACATGCTCGCCCTTTCATCCCTGGGGGCGTTATAATGTGACGGTCAATCTGTCATATCTATAACATCTATATTAACATCTAACATCTATATTATTTGTGAATGAACACAATAGAAGTTTCCTTAAACTAATAAGGTTTTACGTTACCCTTAATAACTGCTTCACAGCCTAATTAACGGAGAAAATTAATGAAATACAAAGAGTTATGTTTTACAAGAAGAGATCCGGGTACTTATCAAATTATTTTATTTTCCAGAAAAATGCCTTTGACTTGTAACCCGGCCAATCTCCGAGTTACAAATCGCTTTCAACACTAGACGACTTGCTGGGAGTGTAATTAATTGAATATATGTGTTATATTTACAATAAAGAAAAAAAATAAACTTATTCACTCTGATTGTGATCTCTAATTTATCGAAATATTCAATAAACCAATCACGGGCTTAGTTGTTCACTTTCAGAGACAGCACCAGTTTGTCGTTTAGAGCGTGAAGTGAACAAAGTGAATAACATTAATTTAAACACATGAACTTGTATTAAAACTTAATGTGTCCTTGAATTACAAATTTACAACCTGCTATTTACAAACAAATATAACTGTGGAAGGCTATATATGGATTGTAGCAATTGTCCATCCAATTTACATTAGACTAACACTAGTTAAATATATCAGATTTTGACATAACTCAATCCAGTAAGAACACTTCCAATCTATTCTAAACAATGAATAAATTCATGGCAGCAAATTATTAATAATAGAAACGTTCATGTTATATTTTATAATCCACGTTTGTCATTGGTTTCAAAGTGTCAATCATATTCTTTGGTTTTAGGCCTGCTCTACAAATCTTACCGTCTGGCTATTTAAATAATAAATGATGTAAAAAAACTGATACACAGTTTTAAGCAGAAATATAGATTTTCATAAAAATAAAAGGTTTTATGATGATAATGCACTCATTCATCAGTTATCGATATTTTCGGACATAATCTTAGTAATATGTGCGAAGGAAGATAAGTCGGAAAACTTACATGACTTCAGGTACATCAGAAAACTAGAGTAATTTCAGGTCCTTTACTTTATTTGATTATAATATCTTTGCTGAGTGTTTTCTGTAGATGAATATCGTTTGTTGGTGGCTTCTTTCTAAACGTCCAGTGCCTTGATATTTCTTTATATATCAGTTTGATAAAAAGACCTCGTTCACTGATTTAATGAGAGTAGAAACATGGCCTTTGTGATCACTTGTCATCAGGAGAAGGCCTTTGACTTTGTTTGTTTGTTTTTAAATTTCGCACACAGCTACTCTAGGGCTACCTGTGCTAGCCGTCCCTACTTTAGAAGTGGAAGACAGACCTCATTACTAGCTTTATATCCATCACATGACAGACCTCGTAACTAGCTCAATATCCATTACATGACAGACCTCATTACTAGCCCTATATCCATTACATGGCAGGCCTCGTTACTAGCTCAATATCCATTACATGACAGACCTCGTTACTAACGATATATCCGTTACATGACAGACCTCGTTACTAGCTCTATATCCATTACATGACAGACCTCGTTACTAGCTCTATATCCAATACATGATAGACCTCATCACTAGCTCTATAAATGACCAGTGCCAAATATAATTTTTAACCTTGTGTTTTGCATACAGTTTTTTTATCTTTATTGAAAGGAAGGAAAATATTTCGATGGGAATGTTACTGAAATATTTGATAAAAATACAAGTGTTAACTAGATTAACACATTCAAAAAATACGCTCGGTGTTAACTAGTTGTTAGCCCGCAAGACTACTCGTTATCACAAAAGAAAAAAATCGTTCTGGTAGTTTAATGCTATAGGTGAGTTATAAGAGTAATGGTCAAGTTACACTATTCTATTAGGATAGTTTGCTTTTTTGGACTTTCGCGCAAAGCTACACAAGGGCTATCTGTACTAGCCGTCCATAATTTAGCAGTGTAAGATTAGAGGGAAGGCAGCTAGTCATCACCACCCACCGCCAACTCTTTGGCTACTATTTTACTAACGAATAGTGAGATTGACCGTCACATTATAACACCCCCACGGATGAAAGGGCTAGCATGTTTGGTGTGACGGGAATTCGAACCCGCAACCCTCGGATTACGAATCGCACGCCTTGACCACCTGGCCATGCTGAGTCTAACAGACCAAGAATTGTAAATGATTGGTTTTGACTAGGCTGCTTCCTTTCAATCCATCACTTTAAATTAAAAAGGCTGTTGCGAAAGTTTGCGCGATAATTTTAACAAGCAAACAATTAGGTTAGACTTTTTTGTTTTGTAGTTGTTATGATTTGGGTATTTTTAAATGTAGTTCTCATAAAAATTACGTTAGTTTTGAAAAATTAACAAAGTATATGAATATTGATTCATTTTGTTTCACTAAAATATTTGCATAATTTATGAACTCTGAGTTTCTTATCTTATCAGCCAGGCATGGCCAAGCGTGTTAAGGCGTACGACTCGTAATCTGAGGGTCGCGGGTTTGCATCCCCGTCGCGCCAGACATGCTCCCCATTTCAACCGTGGGGGCGTTATAATGTGACGGTCAATCCCACTATTCGTTGGTAAAAGAGTAGCCCAAGAGTTGGCGGTGGGTGGTGATGACTAGCTGCCTTCCCTCTAGTCTTATACTACTAAATTAGGGACGGCTAGCACAGATAGCTCTCGAGTACCTTTGTGCGAAATTCAAAACAAAACAAACAAAGAAACATCTTATCTTATATATTTTCTGTATCGTCCAGAGTATTTTTTATATGTTTACATATAGCTTTGCTAATTGGTTAGCATAATAATTAATTTTCTTTTACATATATGCACTGAAATATGCAGAATATATCAGTGCAAGACCATAGAGCCTTTTGTTTTCAAAACTTGATGCTCAGATGTGACGTCAACATATCGCATGTTGATGGTATTGCCACCTAGTGTTTAACTATATAAACAGTGATGACGAGAAAACCCACACGTAGAGAAAAATATATATGTAAGAGCGGTTCGCTTGGGTTGAGAAAATTTTTATGTAGAGGAGCGAACAAAATCTATACTATGTAAAAACTACACTGACAAACACCACACCAACATTATTTATAAAATACAATGTGATAACTGCCACGACATCTATATTGGAGAAACAAGTAGAAAAATGGAAACCAGATTCAAAGAACACAAAAAGTCACCTTCACACGTTTTCGAACACTGCAAGTGAAACAAACACAACATAACCATAAAAAACACTCAAATACTAAATAAAGAAACAAACATAAACAAACTCAAAATTAAAGAAGCCTTACTTATACAACAACTTAAACCCAAAATAAACCAATACAAATTATACCTATATTAAAAATAATAAAATAAATAATATAAAATTATATATTCAAACATCTAAGCACGCCCTCTACATTCCGACACTCAGTTATACAACCCTTTCAAACAAGGTGTCAGCTTCCGCTAAGTTACCTCTTTCTTTCTTTGCGAACCTAACGATGACCGAAGAAGGTCAAAACGTTGTTCGCTCCTCTACGTAAAATATTTTCTCAACCCAAACGAACCGTTTTTACATATATATTTCTCTACAGCTGGGTTTTCTCATCATCATTGATTTGTAATTATAGTATTTCATTAACACCGTAAGATATCAGGAAATAGCCTGAGCATGTTATTCGTCTGCCAAGAGAACCTTCTGACCCTTTAGTCGTTTCAGCATAATCATATAAAAGTCATCACACTCACAGTACACGCATGTATCATTGTGCTAGGCGAACAACGTTTCGACCTTCTTCGGTCATCGTAAAAAAAAAAATCTCAACCCAAACGAGCCGTTTTTACATATATATTAACAATACAAAGTAAAGTAATAAGTTTTTTTTCATTTTATTTTAAAAATTGCGTCAAAAGACACAGCTCATTACACACAGAGAGAAATCTATCAGATAATAAAATAAAAGATTTATTATGAAATATTGAGATAAAACTCAGAAATAGTATGTGTTTATTGAGTTATTTTAAATCTAAATTTTCATATTATTATTTCTTTGAATTTTGAGCTAGCCGTCCGTAATTTAGCAGTGTAAAGCGAGAGGGAAGGCAGCTTTTGGGCTACGCTTTTTCTGACAAACAGTGGGACTCATTGTTACATTTTAACGCCCCCCCCCACGCCTGAAAGGGCGAGCATGTTTGATATGACGGAGATTTGAACTCGCAACCCTTAGATTACGAGTCGAGCGAACTAACCACCTGGCCATGCAAGGCCTTTTAGAAATTAAGTGCAATGAATTGTACTTTTTTGTTTGCAATTGCATCATCACAACAATACCAATTTTTTATTCACTTATGGGCCCGGCATGGTCAAGCGTGTTAAGGCGTTCGACTCGTAATCCGAGGGTCGCGGGTTCGAATCCCGGTCACACCAAAACATGCTCGCCCTCGTGGGAGCGTTATAATGTGACGGTCAATCCCACTATTCGTTGGTAAAAGAGTAGTCCAAGAGTTGGCATTGGGTGGTGATGACTAGCTGCCTTCCCTCTAGTCTTACACTGCTAAATTAGGAACGGCTAGCACAGATAGCCCTCGCGTAGCTTTGCGCGAAATTCAAAAACAAACAAACGCACTTCTGACGTCAGAGGAAGCCTCAGTCAATGAAACATCAGTAGAACAACGCTATCTCTGGTGTTTTAATAATGACTTAGCAAATTGTAGTTTGAAAATAAAAGTCAGAAAAATAGTACACAATTTAATGTTGTTTATTTGTGTAGGTGTCTTTCATGTTTACACTTACACAGACATACACACAAAATATCTGCCTGTTATGCCTCGCTTTACAACCTAATCACCTCACCTGGTAGTGACATACATTCTAGGTCAGTGATATTGTTTCAACGAAAGACCACGCCAGTCATTTTACTTCAGATAGAACAGTGTGGAAAATTACACTGTTTGATTCCTGTTCTGAACTAGACGTATAAATTTCTGAAACAGACCTTGGACAAGTTAGGTTTTTACTCCTTTGTTTTTGTATAGGAATA
This sequence comes from Tachypleus tridentatus, assembly GCF_004210375.1. Lineage (NCBI taxonomy): Eukaryota > Metazoa > Arthropoda > Merostomata > Xiphosura > Limulidae > Tachypleus > Tachypleus tridentatus. The sequence goes on from NC_134827.1 coordinate 61,853,327, forward strand.
AATTAATGAGATATAATTTAATCTTTCGATATAAATATATCTTTTGTTTTTACATGGCAAACTCTAAAGAATGTTATAGTTGTTTAGGCTGTTATGTTTTAATATTATGTGCCCTATTTATCTTATTTTATTACATGCTTAAAATAGTTTATTTTTAATTTTCGAGTCCGGCATGGCCAAGCGTGTTAAGGCGTTCGACTCGTAATCCGAGGGTCGCGGGTTCGAATCCTGGTCGCACCAAACATGCTCGCCTTCCCAGCCGTGGGGGGCGTTATAATGTGACGGTCAATCCCACTATTCGTTGGTAACAGTGTAGCCCAAGAGTTGGCGGTGGGTGGTCATGACTAGCTGCCTTCCCTCTAGTCTTACACTGCTAAATTAGGGACGGCTAGCAGAGATAGCCCTCTAGTGGCTTTGTGCGAAATTCAAAAACAAACACAAAAACTTCTAATTTTCGTTCTTTATTTTTTGTTTTACGACACATTATTTCAGTCAGTTTAAACTTACAGAAAATCCTAGAATACGTGTCACGTGAAATGTATCTTATCTCCATAAGTTTCATATCTGTTCCAGTTATGTTGGTCAACATTCGGGAGCTTTACTTTGGTATTTTCAGTTGTTTGGAAATCGTAATATACAAAAGTGACGTGTACTGGCTGTAGCTTTTAATAGTTAAAACCCAGTAGTCGGCAATCGAACGTCACCTAAACATTTAATCTACTTTGTAGTTGGTATTCCATAATTAAACTTACGTATTGTACAAACTGTGGACAACAGACGGACAGTGCCTACGTGAAAAGCTAATTGAACGTTTTGAAGTCCTACTTGTCCTTTGACTTACAACATTAGAAACTGGGTTTCAATACTCGTGGCAAGCAGAGCACAAATAGACAGTTGTGAAGGTTTGTGCTTAACTGCAAACAAACAGTCTTTGTTTACTATCTAAATTGTCCCTCAGTGGCTCAGCGGTTTGTCTGTGGACTTACAACGCTAAAAACCGGGTTTCGATACCCGTGGTGGGCAGAGCATAGATAGTTCATTGTTTAGCTTTGTGTTTAAATCCAAACAATCAGCCCCTTTGTGGCTCAGCGGTATGTCTGCGCACTTATAACGCTAAAAACTGGGTTTCGATACCCGTGGTGGGCAGAGCATATATAGCTCATTGTTTAGCTTTGTGTTTAAATCCAAACAATCAGTCCCCCAGTGGCTTAGCAGTATGTCTGCGGACTTACAACGCTAAAAACCGGGTTTCGATACCCGTGGTGGGCAGAGCACAGATAGCTCATTGTTTAGCTTTGTGTTTAAATCCAAACAATCAGTCCCCCAGTGGGTCAGTGGTATGTCTGCGGACTTACAACGCTAAAAACCGGGTTTCAATACCCCTGGTGGGGAAAGCACAGATAGCCCATTGTGTAGCTTTGTGCTTAATTCAAAAACATCAAAAACAAATATCTAAATTAACTCATATTTGTAGCCCTCTTGTGGTGTCGTTAACTAACTGATACGCTAAGAAATAGAAGAACAATAGAATAAATGGCCTTTCTCTCATCCAACAATGTCGAAAGGAGAAACTAATCCTTAATGTTGTTAAGATAAAACCATCCAAGAATTTTAATTAATGTACAAACATTATCCCTAAAAGTTGTGCTAAACTCAAAATATATCGAACAATTGAACCTAGATTCAAAGACAAGAAACCTTCACACGTTTTCGAACACAGCAAATCAAATAAACACAACATAACCATAGAAAACATCCAAATACTAAATAAAGAAACAAACAGAAACAAACGCAAAATTAAAGAAGCCTTACTTATACAGCAACTAAAACCAAAATTAAACCGATATAAAGGAACATCTTTATACCTATACTAATTAATAACGTTACATCTAACTACAACGCCCCCTACAATCCTGTACCCCTTTAAACTCTCGTCTTTTAGACGAATGTCCGGCAACGGTCAGTTGTAAACTCTCTCTTTCTTTGTGAGTGTGTGTGTGTTTTCTTATAGCAAAACCACATCATGTTATCTGATGAGCCCACCGAAGGGTATCGAACCCCTGATTTTAGTGTTGTAAATCCTGAGACATACCGCTGTACTAGCGGATGGCTCCCTCTTTGCTAACCTGATGATGACCTAAGAAGACCGGTTTGTTTTATTTTAATAAACGTTTTAATATCCGTACTATCCGTCTTTAGATGCATTTTTATTTCAAGTGGGTTTCTCGTTATCACGAACTGCTCATTTGGCTTGTTTGCAAATACTGTGTTTAACTTATTGTGCACTTTCTGTACTAACTGAATGTGCTAAAATAATTATTAGAAATAGAAATAAGGCCCAACCACCAATTCACATCTCATTACTGATTAATACGTGATTTGGGAATTCCTTATATATTTAATAACCTAGAGCAAGGGAAACTTGAAATACAGATGTATATGTGTTAGACAGCTTATTCCAGTCTGAGGTTGGTAGGCTCTAAGAGGGCCGCGCCCTATTTTCAGCCAGCATATATGACAAGTACAAGATGAAGAAAAAATCGAAAGACCAGGAGTATGCTTCATGTAATGGTGGAATATACGTTGCATATTCGATGCTTTGGGTGGTATTATCCTCACCCACCGTAGAGCTCCTATTGTTGTATAGAATTTTCATTCTGTGCTAAAAAACATGTAGGTCCAAGAAGTCTTGATGAAACTGAAATGGAAACCCTTGTAACCCGAGCGCTTTTGGAAGGTGGACCTTTCTTGTTCAGATTGTCCCCGAAGAAGAAAGCTTCACATTTCGAAAGCGCTCGGGTTATAAGGGTTTCTAATTCAGTTATATAGAATTTTAACTTCCAGTTGTGCTACTAATTGATTATTTAAAGTTATTCCGAAGACTCGTTGTTTAAAATATTAAAAATGAAGCACATTAATAGTTCAGTCAGCGCACGTTCTTCAAATTCTGTGTAAGTACAGCTTGACTGAAGTGAGAAAATACGTCTTACATTATTCTAGATGTGGGGAAACCGTTTGGTATATGGTTAACTGTCTAATGATTTTAAGGGAAAACTCGTTCTTCAAAAACACAATGGATTCGGGTTACACACAAAATTTGTACGGGTCATGTGTGTGATCTAAGAAATAGAAAGATTGTAACAATACGACTAGGGATCGGCATGGCCAAGTGTGTTAAGGCGTTCGACTCGTAATCCTAGGGTCGCGGGTTCGAATCCCGGTCGCACCAAACATGCTTGCCCTCCCAGCCCTGGGGGCGTTATACTGTGACGGTCAATCCCACTATTCGTTGGTAAAAGAGTAGCCCAAGTGTTGGCGGTGGGTGGTGATGACTAGCTGCCTTCTCTCTAGTCTTACACTGCTAAATTAGGCACGGCTAGCGCAGATAGCCCTCGAGTAGCTTTGCGCGAAATTCAAAAAATAATAACAAAAAATAAAAATACGAATAAGTCACAGGAGAGCGAACAACAGTTTAGTGTTAAAGAAATAATAGCTACAACATTGTGTTAACTTTTACACTCTGAAAATATTGATATGCTTACACATCCTGTAAACAAACCAAAAAGGTTTTCCATACACAGGTTACTCACTGAATTGGCGTGATGTTAAATATAGGTTAATTTAGTACATTAAGAATAATGTTTATAATAAATTTATAAATAGGAAAATATTCACATCACCTCGAATCTTCATTGTGTTTTTGGCAGTTTAAAAATAAAAGCCAAATGATCCCTCCAGTGGTCCAGTGGACTTATAACACTAAAAATCGGGTTTCGATACAGTGGACTGCCACAGCACAGTGTAGCTTTATAAATAAACTCTACTTATTTGTTTGTTTCTTAAAACGCAAAGTCACACAATGAAATATCACGCGCTCTGTCCACCACCGGGAAATCGAACTAGGAACGCAAAGTCACACAATGAGCTATCCACCACCAGGTAATCGAACCAGAATTTTGGAGTTTCATACCCAACATAATTACTCATGACTCAACAAGAAATATGAAGCTGCTTAATTGTATAAACGAGCATTAGGCTTATCCAACAAGCCTTGGAAGTTAATTCAAATATAAATATTATATCTGTGGTACTATATATATTTTAATGATTTCTACTGTTGGATTTCACTACTTCTCTAAGCAACACAATCTTGTGTTATATGAAAATACTGAGGTACTAACTGTTTGTTGTGTTGTCGTATTTACCTAATTATAACGCACACTTTTCCCCTTCAAATACCTGTCACAAAACAAATACCTATCAAAAATAACTGTGCTTTAAATTTCCAAACGTTCAGTGTTGTTAGACATTTTAGAAGAAAGTGCCACCGCAAATGATTAAAGGTTTCAAAACAATGTAATGTATGGGACGGATGATGGTATGTTGTAGGAATCAGAATTGTATGAAGCAAAGGTTTAAGGAAATAAATCCGATGTTAGCGGCGGTTCTAGTGATGACCAAAGTTTATGTTTCAGGTCAGTGTATCCCTGGGTATAAACTTTCAAATAAAGCTTGTAAAATCGACTCATAAAAACAATTTCGGTGAGAGATTCCCACATGAAAAACTTTAACGCACCGACAGTTGTTTACTGTATTTAGAAACTATTCAACACATATTGTACATCCCTCACCGTACGAGGCCAGGCATGACTAGGTGGTTCGGGCGTTTGAATCGCAGTGTAAGGGTTAGGGTGTTCAAACCCCTGTTCCACCAAACATACTCGCCCTTTCAGCCGTAGGACGTTATATGTGACAATTAATCCCAATATTAGTTGGTCAAGGAGTAGCCCAACAGTTGGCGGCGGGTAGTGATGACTAGCTGCATTTTACTTTTGAACTTTAGGGACGGCTATCGCAGATAACCCTTGTGTAACTTGCAGATAACCCTTGTGTAACTTGCAGATAACCCTTGTGTAACTCGCAGATAACCCTTGTGTAACTTGCAGATAACCCTTGTGTAACTCGCAGATAACCCTTGTGTAACTCGCAGGTAACCCCTGTGTAACCCCACGAAATTCAGGACACACCAAATCCATTTTACACCAACATACGTTACTTCGGATTTGTTCTTTAACCACTTCATATTTAATGTACTCAGATAAATGCCTTCAGAATTACTTAACGCAATATGCCTTTACTAAACAACTTGGGTAATGTATATTTAGCGGTATCTCAAGTGACTAGAATGAAGCTAATAGCTTAACCATGTTTTGATCTGACAATACGGGTTTCTCTACTCAGAATTTCGACATAACATAGAACACAGTCATTCAGTTGTTATACAACACAGAGTCCACCATTGTACGAATTTGCAAACACCAGCTGGTAATGCTCGTAACTCAAATTAATTTGGAACTATAGGTGATTGAGCAAAGTACGCTACTAAATATTTTCGCCACAAGGCTGCTCATTGTGAGAACAACATTTTACAGATGTCGCTGGTTCAGAAAAACAGCCTTTCATAATATCAGAGGAATGCCCTTCAAAATCCCTTACTCATTGGTACTATTGAAACCATAGTGGGTGTCTGTACCATTCCAGCTGAAGGGAATCAAGAAATTTGAAAATATTTTTTATGAACATACGTATATAAGAACAGAGCAAATCTTAGCATGTTTAATTTACGCTAAGAACACCAGGAGGATAACAGCTGTTCACCAAAACTATGTTCAAAATAGACATGAAGCTTCTGGTAAGAAAATCTCCTTTGTTTTCATTTTTTAAAATTAATTTTACTTGAAAACAAATTCTAATTACTGCCGATTTTTGAATTATAAATAATTTAAAGTGTTTAAGTTATTAAAATTCCGATACGAAATAAATGTTAAAAATTAAGTTTTAGGTTTTTCATCTTTTGGAATTTCTTAAACCACGAATATTATTGAAGTGTTAATACGTAATATAATAAACATCCAGAAGAGGGCGTTACCTGTTCCTTACCTGTCTTTTTTTTTTTTTTAATCTCTTTACGAAGCAAGTAAATAAATGGCTGTAACATCTCTAAACTTTAGAAGGTATTACATTTTCCGAACATTTATTCAGAATATTATATTCCTTCATAATAGGGATAACGTAATAATATAACAGTATCTCTTCCAAGGAATTGTAATATTCATGGGTTGAAGTGATAGTTTACAACATAAAGTTGTCTGTGTTTTGCAATTATATTTAATGTACCCCACTAAAACGTATTTATATATACTATCATAACTCTCTATCTATCCAAACTTTCACACAATACGGTTTGGACTGTGATAAAATATTTTATCACATATGATTTTCCTTTTTCCATTAGTGTACTTTGTTACTGTTTCCCATTCTGGTTACCACCACCATGGCTGAGATTCATCACCCATATGGATACGAAAGATATGGTGATTATGGGCACGGGGGCTACTTGACCCATGGAGGATACCATGGTTATCGTAATTATCATGGTTATGGTTATCCTGGTAATGGATACGGCTATGCCCACGGCCATCAACATTATGGGTATGGTTATCCTAGTTATGGATATGGCTATGCCTACGGCCATAAACGTTATGGGTATGGTTATCCCCATTATGGAGGTTATGGTTATGGTTTTGGGTTCCACTGAGCTATCCCAAACGTGTAGATTTGGAAGATATTATAACGGTAAGCATTTACTATGATACATTTGTATGGTTTTGATATTTGAAGTGATATAAGTATATAACAATATTTGTTATACGTTAAGGTTAAACAATTATTTTATATACTCTCACATATAAATCATTCGTTTTCTCAATATTCATATATCTTAGAACTGTTACAAGGTTATACACTTCTAAATCGAGTTTTTTTCCACAGCTATGAAGATGACATAGATCGAAGAAGATGATATCTAAACAAATCTATAACGTCTCTAACGACTTCAGACTGTGTCAAGCTGTTTTATGGTTTTTTGTTTGTACGTGTAAAAATTTGTAATAAAATTTCCGTGAAATCCGTGTAGGCTAATGCAAACATAACAGCTTCTTATGTGTAATAACAAAATCAATAAATTAGTGGACAACAGTGTTTGTTTGTTTTTGATTATTAACATTTTAATTTAATACTATAACAAACTTAACATCAGTATATTTACCTTATTCATATTGCTTTGGCGTATTTGGCATAAAGACGCGTTTTTATTCACAAGTACTTAAAAATAGACATGTAACATTTGCAATTTTTTTCTCTGATATCATATGGCAAGAAATGACTTTTTTATTAAAGTTTTTTTCATGGAAATAGATTACGAAGTTTGGTGAAAATTTAAGTGACGTGACAACCTAATACAACAATCGTAATCTGAGGGCCGCGGGTTCGCATCCCCGTCGCGCCAAACATGCTCGCCCTTTCAGCCGTGAGGGCGTTATAATGTGACGGTCAATCCCGTTATTTGTTGGTAAAAGAGTAGTCCAAGAGTTGGCGGTGGGTGGTGATGACTAGCTGCCTTCCCTCTAGTCTTACACTGCTAAATTAGGGACGGCTAGCACAGATAGTCCTTGTGTGGCTTTGCGCGAAACTCAAAACAAACAAAACCTAACACAACGGATTAAATCTGAAGGTTAAGGCTTTATGGTTAATTTTCTACGACGTAGGTATGGAAACTTGGTGATTATAGGATCTGCTCTTGGGTGCAAAGATTGGATTCTATTCCATCCTTGTGCACTGCAAGATGATTTTAGGTAACAATACCAACAAAGTTTAATAAAGAAAATGTAATAAGAAGGTATTTTGTGTCTCAGTAAATTAATGCCAACTTAAGATTAGTCGTGTATCTCATGAAACTTGTTAAAATTACAATAATGGTAAACAGCTTAAGGAACCCATGTTATTTCAATTGGTAGTTTGATTTAAAGTCGTATACTGTCTACTTCGGATCGAATCTGTCATAAGGAGGTCTTTCTAGCATTTTATTCAACTTGAAAAACTAGTTTCCAATTCAGTTACACTTTCTTACTTGAAAATAATAGTAAAATCAGAACAATGGGTTTGTTTGTTTGTCTTTTTGAATTTCGCGCACAGCTACTCGAGGGCTATCTGCGCTAGCCGTCCTTAATTTAGCAGTGTAAGACTAGAGGGAAGGCAGCTAGTCATCACCACCCACCGCCAACTCTTGAGCTATTCTTTTACCAACGAATAGTAGGATTGATCGTAACATTATAACGCCCCCACGGCTGAAAGGGCGGGCATGTTTGGTGCGACCGGGATTCGAACTCGCGACCCTCATATTACGAGTCGAATGCCTTAACACATTTGGCCATGCCGGGCCCAGTTCGATAAGAGTTATTTTAATCGATTGGATGCACCTACGTTGTCAAAATAATCAAATGTTGGATTGTTCGAAATGAAAATTTAAGCACAGTTAGATTAATAAACAGGTGGATCTGAAATAAAACCAGCTGAAGTGAATGTATTTAGAATCAATGCCTATCCACGAATGGCAATTGATGACTTATAGAACTAAACAGTCTGCGTGTATAATGCTTTTGTTAGGACAATGTAAGATTACTCGCTGGTACTAGTTTTCGACTTCTGGAAAATTGAACAGCGTTTATTAGAAAACACAACAGAAGAATGTTTATTAGTCTATAGAAAAATATCACACTTAGTAACAAACACGTCTTCGTGATGAACTGAAAAATAGTTCAGACCTGTGTTAAGTTAACCTTATCCGTGTCACTAGGGGAAATTCAAAATTTTTTCAAATATAAAATAAGAACTTAAGTTATATGTTACTAAAGCACAGATTATTAGTTATGATTTTACATTTTTCTAACTAGTATAATGAAAATAAAAAGTAGGTTAGTAAAAGCTTGAATGTTAGACAGTAAAACTTTGTGTCATGCGCAGTAAAAAATCCCCTAATGGGTAAGGTTAAAAGAAGCTAACTATGAGCTGAGGAGAGAAATTCTAATTTAAGGTTTTGATGATAAGTTTGAGAGTCCTCAATCAATATTTTGTAAAACAGTAGAAATAAAAATAGTGTATTACTTATTAAAGACTTGAGTACATTTTAATAACATACTGAATGCTATAATTCAAATGATATCGTGAATATTCACGTCTTTCTGTAAACTCAGTACAAACGATTCCCTTGAAACAGTTGTCGTCCCCCAGTGACTCAGCGATATGTCTGCGTACTTACAACGTTAAAAACCGGGTTTCGATACCCGTGGTGGGCAGAGCACAAATAGCCCATTGTGTAGCTTTGTACTTAACTCAAAACAATAACAACAAACCAGTTGTTTCTATCTTTCCACATTTAAATTCTACTATTATTAAGCAACAAATTTCACAACTGGTTACCTGTAACTACCACGAGGATCGAATTAAGTACTTAGGGAGTTTGTACCATCAAATTAACGCACTGACAACGAATTTGGAGGAACAAGAACAAACACTATTATCTTTAACTAACACTAAGCGCAAACTAACGAAGTCTCTACATGTTTAACATGATTTAGTTGTTTCACACACTTAAACATGTTATTTCAGTTGACAAGCACCGACCTTCTTTTTTATCATTCTGAAAGTTGAGCGGATGTAAAAAATATATCCATTGGAAATGTTGTTTTCAATATTGTTTGGTTTTATTATAAAATATAATGATAGTATAATATTGCATTTTATTAATTCTGGTTTGTTTGTTTTTTAATTTCGCGCAAAGCTACTCGAGGGCTATCTGCGCTAGCCGTCCCTAATTTAGCAGTGTAAGACAAGACGTAAGGCAATTAGGCATCGCCACCCACCGCCAACTCTTGGGCTATTCTTTTACCAACGAATAGTAGGATTGATCGTAACATTATAACGCCGCTACGGCTGAAAGGGCGAGCATGTTTGGTGCGACTGGGATTCGAACCCGCGACCCTCGGATTACGAGTCGATCGCCTTAACCCACCTGGCCATACCGGGCCCATTAATTCTAGAATAAAGAAACAGCATCCAATATTAAATCAAATACTCACAAAAACTTAGTTTAAAACCTCATAAGCATCTCGTGTTGGAAACTTACACAACCTAGGACGGCTAGCGCAGATAGTCCTCGAGTAGCTTTGCGCGAAATTCGAAACAAACAAACCTTTCGGTAGACACAGCAGCTGTCTCTTTATGGCTTTGCTTTAAGACAAACACAATTATATAGATTTTATTTAAACTCAAATGATTTGTGCCACTTAGTATAATATTTTATAACAATATGGTTAAGCAAATAATGTGTGGAAATCTGCGTTTCGCCTACTTATTATGTTTAACGTTACAATACGACATGAACATGTGGAAAATGTGTTATTCATTATTATTATTGTTAATCAGCAGCTTCAATGTTATGAAGCCTTTTTTTTACAATAAAAATACTATGATCACGTGCTCATATGTCTGAAAACGTTTCGCAGTCTTCCTTACCTTCTTCCCATGTCTGGGCTGGTATCGAACATGACTAAATAGTCTTTTAAGAGTTGGTTCAAAATATACACTTTATTGTGATTAGAGAAGAAGGAATTATCTTGCATTGTTGTTGTTATTTTGAATTAAGCACAAAGCTACACAATGGGCCATCTGTGCTCTGCCAACCACGGGTATCGAAAGCCGATTTTTTAGCGTTGTAAGTCCGCAGACATATAACTGAGCCACTGGGGGGCTGATTGTTTGGATTCAAACACAAAGCTACACAATGGGCTATTGGTGCTCTGCCAACCACGGGTATCGAAAGCCGATTTTTTAGCGTTGTAAGTCCGCAGACATATAACTGAGCCACTGGGGGGCTGATTGTTTGGATTCAAACACAAAGCTACACAATGGGCTATTGGTGCTCTGCTCACCACAGGTATCGAATCCCGGTTTTTAGCGTTGTAAGTCCGCAGACATACAACTGAGCCACTAGGGGCTGATTGTTTGGATTCAAACACAAAGCTACACAATGAGCTATCTGTGCTCTGCCCACCACGGGTATCGAAACCCACTTTTTTAGCGTTGTAAGTCCGCAGACATACCGCTGAGCCACTAGGGGGCGTCTTATTTTGAACCGTTAATCTAGTGCAGAGGCACCTAGTGAGAAATACTCACTACTAGTTCTTTGGTTGCTCTAATGAAAACATTAAAACAAAAGGAAAGTGTGTTTCAATAATCGTTTGTTTGCGAGGCTTAGAACACATTAGAAAGACAGTGACTAAACTTCAGTGACTTAGAACACATTAAAAAGACAGTGACTAAACTTCAGTGACTTAGAACACATTAAAAAGACAGTGACTAAACTTCAGTGACTTAGAACACATTAAAAAGACAGTGACTAAACTTCAGTAACTTAGAACACGTTAAAAAGACAGTGACTAAACTTCAGTGACTTAGAACACATTAAAAAGACAGTGACTAAACTTCAGTGACTTAGAACACATTAAAAAGACAGTGACTAAACTTCAGTGACTTAGAACACGTTAAAAAGACAGTGACTAAACTTCAGTAACTTAGAACACGTTTAAAAGACAGTGACTAAACTTCAGTGACTTAGAACACATTAAAAAGACAGTGACTAAACTTCAGTGACTTAGAACACATTAAAAAGACAGTGACTAAACTTTAGTGACTTAGAACACATTAAAAAGACAGTGACTAAACTTCAGTGACTTAGAACACGTTAAAAAGACAGTGACTAAACTTCAGTGACTTAGAACACATTAAAAAGACAGTGACTAAACTTCAGTGACTTAGAACACATTAAAAAGACAGTGACTAAACTTCAGTGACTTAGAACACGTTAAAAAGACAGTGACTAAACTTCAGTGACTTAGAACACATTAAAAAGACAGTGACTAAACTTCAGTGACTTAGAACACGTTAAAAAGACAGTGACTAAACTTCAGTGACTTAGAACACATTAAAAGACAGTGACTAAACTTCAGTGACTTAGAACACATTAAAAAGACAGTGACTAAACTTCAGTGACTTAGAACACATTAAAAAGACAGTGACTAAACTTCAGTGACTTAGAACACGTTAAAAAGACAGTGACTAAACTTCAGTGACTTAGAACACATTAAAAAGACAGTGACTAAACTTCAGTGACTAAACTTCTTCCTTTACAATGTTTTCTCTAGTTCCAAATGAAAGTCACAACCTTAGTCTCAGTGAGAAAGTCTTTGTTGAAGTGGTTGTGAACAGTATTTAGATGTACTTCACCACTGATGTGTCAAAGGTTACGTGATATTAATCTGATGGTGACCCGAATAATACTTCTGACTATTACACCGAGAGTACAACGAATAATACATTCATACAGGTATCTACAGCAATTACAATTTGACTGAGTCAGTCCTGTTTGCATGGTATTGAAGTCTCAGCAAATAGTGCTTTATTACTTTTAGTCCTAGTAGGAAACCGGCCGGTATCTCTGCAAAGCTTACAAAGCTGGAAACCAGGTTTTGATACTCGTGGTGGCAGAGCACAAAAAAAAACATTTTGTATCTTTGTGCTAATCTTCAAACTCGTTTAAAATTTAGAGATTTTTAGAAGGTTTTGTTCGCTTTAGAAAGACCATTCAATATTAAGTATTTGTTGTGGTTTGAACAACTAATCTGTCGAAGTAAGACCCAAATATAATATAGCGTTTTCTGCTTATGTACAACGTCACAATAATTACCCTTTAACTCTGTGTACTGGCTTTACTGCTCTGAGTTTACTTTAATAAATATCGCAAAATATGAAACTTAACTATCTGTTGTTTACAAGTCATTAATTCTACGTTAAAGTCAATAAGCACATTCAGATTAACATGACTTTGTAGTCTATATGTGATTCCAAAGTACACCCACAAACTACATATATAAGTGTGAGAATTTAAATTGTTTTATATATATAGTTATCTCTCAAAGGGCCCAGAAGAGGGCCGTAAAATCACGAAATAACAACCTATAGCGTGACGAAACGTGGTGGTAATTTCATGTAAGTTTGGAGTATACTCTAATTACTATGTATGTGAGAGTTCTCACTGTGTGCTTGAGACAGTGCGAATATCGTACGTGTATACGTAATATTTGTTTTTAAGACATATTACAAATGCTTAGTTACATATATGCACTTGGTGAAAATTTCATAAGAACTGAACCGATTCGCCAAATCATAACGTCAGTATCATATAGACTGGTGTGGATTACACGAAAGGGAATAATGCTATTGTTTGCCTGTAAAAGGTACATTGGCCACTAAATGGCCTTGTCAACTGTCATCAATACGACTTGGTAACTGGTGTGGATTACACGAAAGGGAATAATGCTATTGTTTGCCTGTAAAAGGTACATTGGCCACTAAATGGCCTTGTCAACTGTCATCAATACGACTTGGTAACTTGTATTTCTGCTCGTCTTCTCCACTGGACCATGCATCTCGAACTATATATATATATACATCTCACATTCTAACGGAGAGAACAGAGTGCATCTTACGGTCTGTAAGACAGCTTAAGGTACGTTCCACAAGTCAGATCACAAAGTTGCAGAGACCAATCTGGAAGATTAAACATGAAACTTTTGGTAAATAACATTGGTTTATACGTTTTATTAAAGCTAATAAAATCTTTAGAAACCTCTTTAACAACAGATACCTGGGTTTTCTTACCTATTAATCCCCTGAAATATGTTATTTAATTTTTTCTTACAGCTTTACTGTGCAGTAGCAACTGTCTTTATCGTCATAACAGCTGGTGTTGACTCTCAGACACCCGTGTATGAATACAGAAGCGTCTATAATTCTGGAAACCAACCAACCTTCTTTCCTCGTAGCGATGGGTACAGCCGCCTTGGACGATCCTACAGTTATGGTTACGACTATGGAAATATAGGGTATGATTTTCGTGGATACCATAGCAACGTGCCAAACGTACTCAACGATTACTCAGACGCTTATCCGTACGACGTTCGTGAAGTTAATTACAGATATAATCAAGGATACGGTTCTCAGTACGGATACTATTGACCTGGGTAAGAGAACCAAATTTTGTAAGTCACGTGAAAACATTGGGTGTTTAACAAGCCTCATTGATAGCAGTAGAAAAACACTTTTCATATATTTATGATAATAATTTATAATAGATTTATCCCGGAATTATTTTCATAAACATAATTCATAAGTTAGTTCATATTCATTATGCGTTTTAGCCACGTGTTATTTGACTCCAGAATTAGTTTTATTTTTTTGTTTTACTAAAGCGAATACCCAAAACTAGTATGTATCAATAACATAGTTTTATAATTTGTTTTTAATTTATTTTTCGATACAGAAAACCGTTGGCAGGAAGATAGCCACAGTAATACGTAACCCGAGGTCAACTATATAATATATTGTTTTATTTTATTATCCTTGTGCTTTAATAAAATCATAACGAAGTTTTGGAATCTCGACACTGTGTTAAAATTCTTGTGTTAACCTTTTGAATAGGTTTTGAAACAGTAGTGAATTCTCTCCATACAGAAAATCAAATTTCTCAAAAAACAAACAGACAAGCACTTTCATTTGTTTTAAATTTTAAAAGAGTTTATTTTGGTTTATTCAAATGTAAATGATACAAAATTATTCTTGTCATTCAACAAAAATTAATGTATATTGTTGTTTTGAATTAAGCACAACGCTACGCAATGGGCTATCTGTGCTCCGCCCACTACGGGTATCGAAACCCGGTTTTTAGCGTTATAAATCCGCAGACATACCGCTGAGCCACTGGGAGACATTATGTTATATTAACAAAAAGAAACGTCACACTCTAAGGTCTACATTTTTTTTTTAAATATATTCATTCATTCATAAACATCTAAAAAAACGTAACAGTTGTTCGAATTACGATTGTTTCCGAAAGCATACGTAAAATGCATCTTTTTTCCAAGCAAGTATCGGTTATCCACAGCCCTTAAAGAATATGATGAATTCTTGGTTTAATCTTCGTTTATCTGACGCAATTAAGGTAAAATGGTTGTACAGGTAACATAGATTTTTATTTGTATGTAAATCAATAATTTGTACATGCCCACCACGGTATCAAACCTTATTTTTAGCGTCATGAATGTTATTTTCTCAACCAATCTGTTTCCAACATAGAACCTTTCGTCTTAGTCTTGCGACTTATATTATAAAAGAAGGTTTAATTGATACAAGTTGTAAAACAACTAATACATACACGCCTGTGAACTTACGTTTCGTTACTTAATAGAAACGGCCGAGAGCCCCACGGTAGTATGGATAGCCAGCGTAGTTGTAGTGACCCAATCCGTAATTGTAACCACCATAATAGCGTGGAGCGTAATTGAAACCATGGTACTGGTTGTACGGATAAATATTGTAACCTGGATAGGTGTAGTTGTAGAAACCTTGGTAGCAAGAATAGGGCAGGGTGTCGTGCTGTTTGTTTGTTTGTTTTGAATTTCGCGCAAAGCTAGTCATCACCACCCACCGCCAACTCTTAGGCTACTCTTTTACCAACGAATAGTGAAACTGACTGTCACATTATAACGCGCTCACGGCTGAAAGGGCGAGGATGTTTGGTGTGACGGGATTCAAACCCGCAACCCTCGGATTACGAGTCGAACGCCTTAAACCACCTGACCATGCCGGGCCGTGTCGTGCTGTACGGTCACAGAAGAGTCACCAGTGCTGTAGGAATAGCCTCTTTCACGTGCTACAAAAGCACCAACAGCCAATAGGAGAACGCAAACGACCTATATATATATATACCCAACAATTCGAGAACCGTTAAAATATTAACTATAATCTAAGATTTATCTTCATTTGTTTTACGTTAACCAATAATATTCAGTTATTTTTCACCTTCATACTTTAAGCATGATAAAAGTGATCTCTATTATTCGTTCTCGGCTGTTTGTATAAGAAAAAGCCACTTCAGAGATTTTCTCTCGGTTGTTTGTTCATAAGTTGTGTCAGTAAAAAGTTGTGAATATATTTTTACACACAGAATTTATTCACCCGTAAAAAGAAAGAAGGGTGTCTGCTAAACACAGAACCAGTCTGTTTCTAAACAATGTTCTGAGTAGTTATTAAAACTTACAGTAAATTACCAACTGATGAAAGTTTAGTACACCTATAAAAAAATTTATCCAAATATACAAATCCGAATACTGACGAGAAACTGGGTGTTGTGAATGATTTGTCGAAATTCTACGAACGTGTAACTTCAAGCATCAGATAAGTTGATAAGTTGAATTATTCCCATAAACTAAAAATATTTTTCTCGTCGAAATGTTCCAAAATCTCTAGTTTTTAAACATCAACTTGTAGATCACCGTAGTAACAACTACGTCCACATAATTTGAAATACTTAAAAAGTGATTTATTACCGATAAACGAATAACTCCAAATTATATCAGATTAAGAACGAAAGGTCTACATGATTTAAAAGTAGTTAAGTAACATGCTCGTCCTTTCAGCCATGGGACCATTATAATGTGACGGTTAATATCACTATTCGTTGGTAACAGAGTAGCCTAAGAGTTGGTGGTAGGTGGTGATGACTAACTGTCTTCCCTCTGGTCTTACACTCTAAAATTAGGGCCGGCTAGCGCAGATAGCCCTCGTGTAGCTTTGCTCGGAATTCGAAACAAACAAACTATATTAGTTTCTTATGAAATCACATGAATCAAATTGTTTCTAAAACCCTTTCTGAAACCAATAACATCAAGGGTATCGCTTACTACCTTTATAATGTTGAGAAACATGAATGATCTCTGTCCAGAAACACTGACTGTATATTCAACACTTGGATACGATGCGAAGTGATGGCTATTCTATTGATATTTATAGCAGATTTGTTTCGTACGATTAAATCTTGGCCAACGATAACACAAACAGTGGAAGGAAATGTTTATACTACAAACGTCCTCAATCTTCATAACATTCGTCAAACAAACAAGGTCAGAAGAGATGACATAAGTTAATTGTGTTGGAAACCTTCGTTTTTATTTATTGGTGCTCACTCCAAACAAAACTGGAATTTGACAAAATGTCCTAATTTAACTACGAAGGACACTCAGTGAAAAAGTTGATTATTCTGTCTTTCACAATTAGAACCACATTTAACACGAACTGAAAAAGTGAGACGTGTAAGTGCAGGGAGTTCAGTGTGGAATCAAAGCTAAATGACATTTGTTACTATTTCTTTGTATTGTAAATCAAGGTTAAATAGAAGATATGATTTTAAACAAAAGATTTGCTCTTTTTAAGGATAAACCATAAATTTACACACCTACATTAATAAACACATGAAAATAGAGACATCTAAAAAAATTTAAAAGACGAAACATGTTTTAAAACTGAAAAATTTACTGTTAAGGTCTCGTTACTAAAGCCTAATGGCCCGGCATGGGCAGGTGTGTTAAGACGTTCAACTCGTAATTTGAGGGTCGCGGGTTCGAATCCCGGTCGCACCAAACATGCTCGCCATTTCAGCCGTGGAGGCGTTATAATGTGTCGGTCAATCCCACTATTCGTTGGTAAAAGAGTAGCCCAAGAGTTGGCGATGGGTGGTGATGACCAGCTGCCTTCCCTCTAGTCTTACACTGCAAAATTAGGGACGGCTAGCGAAGATAGCCCTCGAGTAGCTTTGCGCGAAATTCAAAAACTAAGAAAAACAAAACTAAAGCCAAAACAAACAAAAAAACTGTTGTCTTGAGCTATTCACAAAAACCTGAGAATTTCAAGCCTTCAACATTTTTACAATAGAAACAAATATGTCTCAGTTGAAATTAAAAAAAATACTTATAAAAATAAGTGAAGAAACAGTGATACAAACAGCCTGAATGTAGTTTATATCAGGCGTATTCCTAATATTATTTTATGTTGTCCGTAATTTGATACGTATCAATAAAAAAACGCAAATCTTTAAAACAAAGAAATTACACCATAGAGTAATTTATTTACTGGTTGAAACATTACAATTAAATTAAATTACATCCATGGTTTTTAAATGTAGTTTATCTCTAAAAGTCTAACTTATATGTTTACCAACTGTTTACCACTTTCATTGTTGTGCCTTTTATGTCATGTATGCACAACAATAATTATTGTTGTTGAATTCTTGTCTGACCGAATTTTTAGTAACATTAATTTCTAATTCCATGTAAACAGAGAATAGAGGCGGATGAATATCATTATAGGTATCCTAATCTACCAGACACTACACCAACATTCTGAATATTACACCGCAAGATTTCTTTTCTATTACATATGTATATGAAGCTACTGCTTTTGTCTTGCACGTGCGATAATTTCTTTATCAGAGGCTCAAATTATTTTGGATGTTAAATTACATATAAATATTAAAAATAATGCAGCATTTTAGGTGACTTCCTGATGTTTTGAGAGTCGCGGGTTCGCGCCCGCGTCGCGCTAAACATGCTCGCCCTCCCAGCAGTGGGGGCGTATAATGTGACGGTCAATCCCACTATTCGTTGGTAAAAGAGTAGCCCAAGAGTTGGCGGTGGGTGGTGATGACTAGCTGTCTTCCCTTTAGTCTTACACTGCTAAATTAGGGACGGCTAGCACAGATAGCCCTCGAGTAGCTTTGTGCGAAATTCCAAAAAAAACAAACAAACAATCCTGATGTTTCCATGGAAACGTTCGATTAAATTATTAAGCTTCCATAGAAAGTTATAAATTATGAATTATTGTTTGATAACAATTCGTTACTAAAGCGAATATAGGTTTCTTTTTTTTTAACATACATCGCTGAAATACAAGGTTAAATTACAGTAATATTATTTTGAACACTTGAATTTCAGGTAATAAAATAGTCACACTCTCCTTGTTAGGCCTATAAGCACACTTTCCTTGTTAGGCCTAAATGCACATTTTCCTTGTTAGGCCTAAATGTTTAGATATTCTAAAATGTGTCCACTGTCGCCATTTGAAGTAAAGGAAAATAGACATCAATTACTCTTAATCACAAGTAATTTACGCCACTCTTTCTTATCCTGTTACTTCACCATATTTTTAATAAAAAGCAAATACATGACATAACTTTAAAGTAATCTGTAGTGGTAGTAGTGTGATGTCATTTATATAAACGCGTTTATGTGCTGTAACATTATTTTACGAAAGAAGTAAAACGAAAATCTTGATACATTTTCCGCACCGTATAGGTGAAAGTGGAGCGTGGCACGTGGACTGACATTGACTACAGTAACGTACCAGCCCGATCAATCGTTAAAAAAAGGCGCATATACACTTTGTGACTAGTGTAGTAACCTTGGTGTTTTATAGGTCACAGTTTACGCAAAAAAACGTTCTGTGTGAGTATAAAAAGGACCAGCGGTTCTCTTCGTGTCATAAACTGAACAGTTTCACTCTTGTAGCCGGCTTAAGAGCTATTTGAAACCATAAACCATGAACACTCTGGTAAGTTGTATTTATTGTACTAAACATGTGTCCTGATTTTGTTTTTCGAAAGTCAATACAGTCAATAATTTTTAATACCGTCAGTAGCATTTTACAATAAACTTATTCATGGTGTTTTGGCACCATAACATTTGATATTTCAGTAACATGGTAAACATTAACATAAAATCCAACATTGTACTTCAGAGTTCTTTGTTAATGGCAGTTCAACTGAACTGAACATAAATAATTAAGAGTTAAAAAGTCAAAAATACCCAAAAAATATATAAACTGTTCTTTTTCTCTGGAGTTTATAAAATGTAGTAAAGTACAATGCGTCTTCCCTTAAGATAACAGTTACTAAATTAAACTTAAGTCACATCAAACTAATGTTGAATCGTTATAAAAATACAATTTTTTAAATTATAAGAGTAATATATCAACAACTTGGAGTTATGTTATCGTGTATGTACATTTAAATATCTATATTTAATATTTTATATTTGTATATTCTGAAAGCTATGACATCATTTTTACAGTCTGCCCTCACTTTCCTTGCCCTGTGCTCCGTGTCTTTCGCTGGCCTCTTAGGCGGCTTCCTTGGAGGTTTTCCTTACGGAGGTTACCATGGTGGTTACTATGGGGGAGCTGCAGCTGTTACTGGTAGCTCTGCCGTAACCCACAGTTTCGATAACCAACGTGCTCTTAATGGTTATGGATACGGCTACGCTGGTTACGGATACCCAGGCTATGGTTATGGTTATGCTGGCTACGGCTCTCCAGGCTATGGTTATGGTTATGCTGGCTACGGATACCCAGGCTATGGTTATGGTTATGCCGGCTACGGCTATCCAGGCTATGGTTACGGTGCTGGTTATTATGCAGGTCTTGGCTACAAGTTCCACTGAACCGACATCGGTAAGAATCAAAGCATTGAATACCAGTTTTGTTACCTATGGTAAGATGTCCTCAGTATGAAAAGACATTACAATTGTCATCATATTTTCGCTGTGTAGTACAAAACTGACAACGTAACACACATATAATCTTATGAAAAGATAAACCCAAATAATGTATGATATTTGTCAATTAATTTTTATTTTACTTGGTGACATTGTCCTCAAGTCGTGGTGGTGTTCTATGAACTTTCAAAACTAGTATTTTATAATGTTTTGACTAAACTTACAAAACACAAACTACCAGCTGGAACTACAAATCTCACATAGCTATCTATCAAATGTTACTTATTATAAAAACAGTCACCGCTTTAAATGAATTTTTAACAAGAAATATCTGTTTGATTGTATTGGTTATAAATATCTGTATTATAGATATCAGTTACTAACATTCTTTTGCTCTTTATCTTTCCACAGGAAGATTCTACTCTCTGGGAAACCAGACCTTCAAGAAACCATACGTAGACAGTTTAAAATATTTATATCCATGGAGTTCAAGATTATAGTGTAATTAACTTATGTAATAAAGCTCACTTTTTAAAAAAAACACAGTTTTAGTTCCATGTCTACACGTTCATGTTTTATAGTTGAAATAAAACAATATTCCTATAGAACCTTTCAAATACTTATGGTATTAAAATATAGGTCGATATTCTGACAAATTTAACATGAAAGATGGAGTCTTAGGACTGGAATGTTTTAATAAAAATGGTTCTAATGTCATGAATCTTTATGAAGTCTTGAATAATTGCAGTTATCATGTTAATAATACAAAAATAAAAAAACAACTAAACTTCCTACTAAGACCAACTCCAGAAGAAAACACTCCAAAAGAAACCACTCCAGAAGAAACTAGTGCTGTATTTTCTAGTTTTAACACAATACACCAGAAAAAAAACCAATGCTGTATTTACTAGTTTGAACATGATACACCAGAAAAAATTAATGCTGTATATACTAGTTTGAACACAATACACCAGAAGAAACCAGTGCTGAATTTTCTAATTTGAACACAATACACCAGAAAAAAAACCAATGCTGTATTTACTAGTTTGAACATGATACACCAGAAAAAATTAATGCTGTATTTACTAGTTTGAACACGATACACCAGAAGAAACCAATGCTGTATTTACTAGTTTGAACACAATACACCAGAAGAAATTAATGCTGTATTTACTAGTTTGAACACAATACACCAGAAGAAACCAATGCTGTATCTACTAATTTGAACACAATACACCAGAAGAAAAACCAATGCTGTATTTACTAGTTTGAACATGATACACCAGAAAAAAAAACCAATGCTGTATTTACTAGTTTGAACATGATACACCAGAAAAAAAAACAATGCTGTATTTACTAGTTTGAACATGATACACCAGAAAAAATTAATGCTGTATTTACTAGTTTGAACACAATACACCAGAAGAAACCAATGCTGTATTTACTAGTTTGAACACAATACACCAGAAAAAACCAATGTTGTATTTACTAGTTTAAACACAATACACCAGAAGAAACCAATGCTGTATCTACTAATTTGAACACAATACACCAGAAGAAACCAATGTTGTATTTACTAGTTTAAACACATTACACGTAAACTCAATAGCGATAGCTCATAAGTTTGAAGCGTTTGACCAGAATTTCATTAACATAACATATTTATTAAACAGCTACTTTGAAAAATGTTGAAAATATATATGATTTATGAAGAAATGAAGGTATTGGTTCATAACGTTAATATTTGTGCAACTTCACAAAGTCCTCTCATGTGAAATAAACGTATGAACCTGGACTGTAAATCCAGGTATTTTAGTTCTCAATCTGATGCAAACATGTCGGGGTCATGAGTACACTACATTTCATTGGACAAGAAAAGCGCGAGAGTTGGAGGTAGGTGCTGTTGAGTTTGTTTTTGTTTGTTTATTTTTGAATATCGAGCAAAGCTACTCGTGGGCTATCTGTGCTAGCCGTCCCTAATTTAGCAGTGTAAGACTAGAGGGAAGGCAGCTAGTCATCACCACCCACCGCCAACTCTTGGGCTACTCTTTTACCAACGAATAGTGGGATTGACCGTCACAATATAACGCCCCCCCGGCTGAAAGGGCGAGCATGTTTGGTGCGATCAGGAGTCGAACGCCTTAACACGCTTGGCCATGCCGGGCCTTTGAAAATATCGCAGTCGGCAGGATGTGCTGTTGAGTGGGTGCCTTCTTACAAGCCTATCAGTTGACAATTGGAAAAGGTCACGTGCAGGAAGTAATTATATAGTTTTATATGACATTGTAAAATAAACAATAATTTAGGAAAGCAACATCACATATAGGTGATGTAGATTAAAGATGTGCAAACGCAATGTTTTCCATACAGCATACAGGTGTGTTTATATAACATAATGCGAAGGTACAAGTGTATGATATGATACGCAAATATATCGTCGATTTGAAATGTAAATATATGCATATGTATGTATGAGACAGAAATAAAACTACCATATGGATATCAGAATGCTATAATATGTTATATGGCAAATAATGACCTGTACAGTACTTATTATTTACCACCCTATGCAATCTCAGTTCACAATGTTTCAACGAAGATTGAAGATATACAATTAATATGTAAGTGACGTCACGCTTACAGAAGAAACAACTTAAACAAAGGTGTTATTTGAAAAGTGCTAACTGTATATGCATATATTTACCAAATAACGGAAAACATGTTTTAAAACCTCAAATACGATGGAATTATATCTATAATAGTAGAGACTCGATAATAACAGATTATAAATAAGTGAAAACGTTAAACCTTTTTATTTTATTTGAAAAAATTGTGTGCATTTTGTAATGAGCTTTGAGAATTTGAAACATTCTTTTCTTTTATATTTCTCTGGACATTTTTATTTTCACACGTATATACATATAAGTTTTGATTGTTTGTTTGTTTTTGAAATTCGCACAAAGCTACTCGAGGGCTATCTGCGCTAGCCGTACCTAATTTAGCAGTGTAAGACTAGAGGGAAGGCAGCTAGTCATCACCACCCACCGCCAACTATTGGGCTACTCTTTTCCCAACGAACAGTGAGATTGACTGTCACATTATAACGCCCCCACGGCTGAAAGGGCGAGCATGTTTGGCGCGACGGGGATGCGAACCCGCGACCCTCTGATTACGAATCGCACGCCTCAACACGCTTGGCCATCCCGGACCTACATATAACTTTGTGAATGTGTGCAGGAGGGTGTGTTTATAGTATTAATCTTTGAAAAGGACAAATCGTTGTCAGAATTATATCTCATCAATGCTGTAACAAAAAGAAATATATATTTCGTGTTCTAACAAACTGATACTACAAATTTAATGGGAAAAATATGACTTTTGTGCACAAGTTTGTAACCTTGATTTACAGTAAAACAAAGAGGAACAACTTTCATTCAGCTTTGATGTTACAAAGAACTTCCGGCCCTTAAGAGTTTTGCTCGCAAATGCACGTCTGATTTTTCCAGTTCATGTCAAATGCAGTTTTAATTGTGAAAGATTTAGAATAGTCAACTTTTTCACTAAGTGTCCTTCATAGTTAAATTAGGACATTTTTGTAAAATTCCAGTTTTGTTTGGAGTGAACACCAAGGAAAGAAAAAGGATTCCAACACAATAAACTTATGTCATCTCTTCTGACCTTGTTTGTTTGACGAAAGATGAAATGGAGGTAAACAAGATTGAAGATTACTGTCAAGTCTTTGATATCCTCCTACGTTTGACATTATCTTTAATCTATGAAAACAATAAGAATTGAATCTAGCATAAATATAAGACGAAGAACTGTCTCTTCACATCGTATCAAAGTCTTGAATATACAGTCAGTGTTTCTGGACAGATATAATTCTTGTTTCTCTACATTATGAAGGTGGTGAGTATAATAAATATATCAGTATGTAGTTCTGATGTTGTTGGTTTTAAAAATTGTGTTAATATAATAAAAGTTACATTTAAAATATTTACGTGTAGTTTATTAATTTCGAGTGTCATAAACTTTCGAGAAGTAATATATCTCAGATTGTTGTTTGAGTCAGTAGGTGTTAAATCTACTTTATGTAGTGCTTAAAGTCATTCAGTTAAAGAATTTCCACAAATCCAATAACTTTCAGTCTTCGAATTTCTACGTAAAGTAAGCTTCTAATACGTTCACTCAGTTTTCATTAGTAAGTAATTTAGCACTGAAGTTGAACATTGTTTCTAATAATAAAGTAATCTACGTTCAACGAACTTTCACTTTATCACGTAAATAAAACATTATCGGAGAAAATATTCAGTACTTTTTAAATAATATACGTAGCAAAAACAGACAAAAAATATATGAACTCATTGTTGTTTCACTTAAGGATGAAAGTAAAAACCAACAACAAAACAATTAATATTATTGGTTAACGTAAAACAAACAAAGATAAATCTTAGATTATAGTTAATATTTTAACGGTTCTCATATTGTTGGGTATATATAGGTCGTTTTCGTTCTCCTTTTGGCTGTTGGTGCTTTCGCAGCAGGTGAAAGAGGCTATTCCTACAGCACTGGTGACTCTTCTGTGACCGTCCAGCACGACACCCTGCCCTATTCTCGCTACCAAGGTCTCTACAACTACGCCTATCCAGGTTACAATATGTATCCCTACAACCAGTACCATGGCTTCAATTACGCTCCACGCTATTATGGTGGTTACAATTACGGATTGGGTCACCACAACTACGCTGGTTATCCATACTACCGTGGGGCTTTCGGCCGTTTCTATTAAGAAGTCACGAAACGTAAATTCACTGACACGTATGTATTAGTTGTTTTATAACTTGGGTAGATACACACTTTTTTTTGTAACATAAACACGAATCTAAGAAGAAAACCTTACGTCAAAATCTGCTGAAAAATGCAAAAGTATTTATTTATAGTGTTTTTTATGTAATTAATTGTTATAAAAAGATATTAAATTTGCACTTAGACATTTTGTTATTCCAAGTAGATATGATTCATTTAATTTTTATAAAGGAAGAATTATTTAAGCAAACCATTTTGAAACTATTGTGGTTTTAACATCTAGAAATATTAAAGTAGTTTGACAAACCACAAACTATATAATGTGTGTTAAACATAAAACTAGTATATGTTAGGTTTATATGCTAATACTGTTTATATGTGGATAATTTGAATAATATAAATGAATAAAATATAAACAACATGATTTCTTCCTCAGGACTTTAACCTCGTGATTGTCGATACTTGCTTGGAAAAATGGACGAATCTTACCTTTGTTTCCGGAAACAACTGTAATTAGGACTCATTGTTACATTTCTTCAGAAGTTCATGGATTAATAAACTTTACCTTTTATATTCTTCAGATATTAGTTTGTGGTTATTTTTATCAAAACCATTTTTACTGAACATAATTTCATTTATTTTCTAAACAAGAAAATGGCTGTTATTTGTTTCTACGTGAACGCAAACGAAATACCTTTAAAACTTAACAGAGAGTTAAGTAATTTTTATCAAATTTGTTATTGATATGAATTTTATTTTTCAAGCATTAAACAAAAAAATCCACTATTTACGAAAGCTACTTAAAATACCAACGTAAGAATCTCACGGAACTTGGATCTTTGAAAGTGTGGTTATTATTTCGTCTGAACAAAATAATTCATGCAATTTGCCTATTAAAATATCGACCTATGACCTCTCAATAATAACTTGTTATATGTTTATTGTGTATCAATATGTTTTCCATCAAAGGCCAACTTTATCTTACGTTGAGAAAGAAAGACAAAAAAATCTCTTTTTGAGTATATGAATCATAAATAACATTCTACTTTTTACGTCTTGTTGATACAATTGTTAACAAAACTTAATCTTTAAACAAATTAAGTCTGGCTATAAAAAAACAATATTTGTACGCTTTTCCACAAAAAGCAAGTTAAATAAGAAATTACGTTTTTCAAAATAATTTGAATTATGAATTTGTCAAATACATTTGAACTTTACCTTGAGAACAAGTTTTGTATTATAATTAAAAATTAAAATTGTTCACTATATTATCACACGATTTACTAAGAAATGACTTAGCTGCAAAGGTAAGGAAGGGTTTCTTAGGCTAAAAGTCAAGTTTCTATACAGGCGATAGGGTTCCCCACTGATACAGCGGTGAGCCTATGGATTTAAAAAAGCTAAAGTCAGAGGTTCGATTCCCGTCGGCAGACTCAGCTGATGTAGGTGGCTTTGCTATAAGAAAATACACACATAGGTGACAGGCAAAATGCAGATAGAACATATCTTATGGTTTGTTCTTAACAACAAACTAACAAAACACACTTTTACCTATTGCAACACAGAGCGAAGTTATATAACCCCGAGGAGAGAACCATATAACCTATTTAACCTCACAAATATTGTAAGGATAAGCATCTATATTATTGTTAATTATCTTAGATATGTTGCCATTCTATCCAGGTCAGTGTTTGATTGGAGTAACCCGAGAGCTGGTGTTGAGTTGGCCGTCACATTATAATTTTACACGGCTGAAGAGTGAGCGCGTTTCGTGATGAGATTCTAACCACGGATCCGCATGTTGCCAGTTGAGGGTTTAGGTGACTCCCTGACTAGAAAGTCCAGTGCACTTAAAATTGAAATTGAGTAAAGTTGAATTTTGTTTCTTGAAACCTATAACATTGTCACTTCCTAATTAGGGTTAGATAAATGAGACCTCTCTCGATTAGCCTTGTACGGAATTAATTAGAAACTTTCTAATTAGCTGAGCCCTAGATGTAAAAGGTGAATACCGAAAGTAATTAATAATATTAATTAATCTGAACAAGTGAAAGATGAGACAATTAAATAAACATTGTGACTTCTATTTCTCAGTCCAATACATTTTGTGACCTGGTACGTTTCATTTAGCATCTGTAATGTTTCAAAGGAGACCCAAACCCTGAGAACTTTGGAACAATTGACCTTTGCCCTTCAGGAGAATCAAAGAATATTTGTAGAGTAAAAAGAAAGGTTACCTGAAACGAAAATATATCTGCTCTGAGAACTGGACATACTAGTGATGGTTACTATGGTTTCATATTTCCCCGTATACTAACAAGTTCTTAATATACTTTAGGAATATGAACACATTTGCAACCAGCATCGTCTGTGGTTTATTTAACAGAAGTACAATGTCCAGTTTAACTAAACGTTTATGATATTCTATTAAAACTTGTATTACCAACTTAAAGGTACAAGCTGTTCATTGCTTATAAAATGACGTACTGTTGATAGCCTAAAATTGTTTGTTTGTTTTGAATTTCGCGCAAAGCTACTCGAGGGCTATCTGCGCTCGCCGTCCATAATTTAGCAGTGTAAGACTAGAGGGAAGGCAGCTAGTCATCACCACCCACCGCCAACTCTTGGGCTACTCTTTTACCAACGAATAGTGGGATTGACCGTCACATTATAACGCCCACACGGCCGAAAGAGCGAGCCTAAAATAACAAGTCTATATTTTTATTGAATGTGCTTCTTTAACGGATGCATACCTTGAAATAGTTGTTGGAAACAAAAACTTTGTGAAAACAATACCTAAACATCCTAGGAGGTGGGACACATATTTTGCATTTCTAATTACTTTTACTCATGGCCAAGAGCATCAAAATGTAGAATGTAATCAACACTGAAACAAACAATGGTAGAAGTGTCAATGTCGTGACCTTGTTTTGAAATTACGATAGATTTTTAAAGGGCTTTAAATATAAGTTTACTAATGCTACAAAAATTCCGTTATTAATCCATAACAATACTTTATTCAATATATACTCCTTCTCTTATCTAAGCCTTTCGTGTATTTCTAGAAGTTAAATGATTTACCGAGGTTAAAAGGTATTTCTCAGCCTTCATTACGTTAATTATCTTAACAGTAGCATGATTGGTATCAGCAAGAATAATAGGAAAAAAAGGATATAAATTGATGCAGGGAAGACGGGAATAGACAATGACATCACTCCAGAGTCTTGACCACTAAGCCTAATATTTCATTCAGAGCTTTCTCGAACTTTCAAACATCATGAAGCTGGTGAGTACCTACAACGTTTTAAGTTCTATTTCTTAGTATCTAACAGAAAATGAGTTGATCTAATACAACAACATTAAATAGTTAAACTCGACACGGTTGTCGTTCGGGGATTAAAAAATGTTTTTTACTGGGATTTTCAAACTAATGAATTAGTTTGTGTAGTAACTTCCAACTTATTAATGTTTCGAAGAGAATTCATACATATATGAAAATACGTTTGTAGCCCAACCACCATTAATGTAGAAAATTATACTACATGAAAATAAAATTACGATATGACAAATATCTCATTTGTGGCCCGACATGGCCAAGTGGGTTAAGGTGTTCGACTCGTAACCCGAGGGTCGTGGGTTCAAATCCCGGTCGCACCAAAACATGCTCGCCATTTCAGCCGTGTACTCTTTAGACGTAGAGTTGGGTTAAGACTGTACTCTTCAGAGGTAGAGTTGGTTTAAGACTGTATTCTTCTGAGGTAGAGTTGGTTTAAGACTGTACTCTTCAGAAGTAGAGTTGGTTTAAGACTGTACTTTTCAGAGGTAGAGTTGGTTTAAGACTGTACTCTTCAGAGGTAGAGTAGATTTAAGACTGTACTCTTTAGACATAGAGTTGGTTTAAGACTGTACTCTTCAGACGTAGAGTAGATTTAAGACTGTACTCTTTAGACATAGAGTTGGTTTAAGACTGTACTCTTCAGAGGTAGAGTAGGTGTAAGACTGTACTCTTTAGACGTAGAGTTGGTTTAAAACTGTAGTCTTCAGAGGCATATTTTGTTTAAGACAGTTTATTAACAACTCCCTTCTTTCTTTATAAAGTTCTTTGCCCTCGTCCTGATGACTGTTTGTAGCGTCGCTCTAAGTGGATATTCGTACGGCTACAACACCGGAACGTCTTCCGTCAATGTGAACCAGGATTATGGTCTACCCTACACTGGCCACTACAGATATCACAACTACGTCAGACCTGTTTACTACACTGGTTACCGCAACCTTCCCTACAGCTACGGGTTGGGACAAAATTATGGGCTGGGATATGTAGGCGTCGGCTACAACTATGTCCCACGTTACTATAGCGGTTTGAGCTATAACCAAGGGCTGAATTATTACGGTTACGTTCAAAAACCAGTAGGCTATTCATCCTATAACTACTTGTATTAGGACAGAGGTGAGTTCGTATCAACCATCTTCAAGAGTGGACTAGTCTTCCAGTTGAACCTTTACTGTGCCAACTGTAATCGATTAACAGTAAAAGAAAATAGGCTATTTGTATATATACAATAACTGCATGAAATTCAAATATTAGTAAAATATATAAGTACACAATCACCACAACTAAAGACGTTTGTTGTTTGTTTATTAAGACTGTACTCCTTAGACGTAGACTTAGTTTAAGACTGTACTCTTCGGAGGTAGAGTGGGGTTAAGACTGTACCCTTTAGAGGTAGAGTAGGTTTAAGATTGTACTCTTCAGAGGTAGAGTAGGTTTAAGACTGTACTCTTTAGAGGTAGAGTAGGTTTAAGACTGTACCCTTTAGAGGTAGAGTAGGTTTAAGGCTGTACTCTTCAGAGGTAGAGTAGGTTTAAGACTGTACTCTTTAGAGATAGAGTAAGTTTAAGACTGTACTCTTCAGAGGTAGAGTAGGTTTAAGACTGTACTCTTTAGAGGTAGAGTAGGTTTAAGACTGTACCCTTTAGAGGTAGAGTAGGTTTAAGGCTGTACTCTTCAGAGGTAGAGTAGGTTTAAGACTGTACTCTTTAGAGGTAGAGTAGGTTTAAGACTGTACTGTTTAGACGTAGAGTAGGTTTAAGACTGTACCCTTTAGAGGTAGAGTAGGTTTAAGACTATACTCTTTAGAGGTAGAGTAGGGATAAGACTGTACCCTTTAGAGGTAAAGTTGGTTTAAGACTGTACTCTTCAGAGGTAGAGTAGGTTTAAAACTGTAGCGTTTGTTGTTTGTTTATTAATTTAACCTCATTTATGAAAGCACTAAGATGGAACTGAAGAGAAGTAATATTAGGTGGCAAATAAATACCAATAAAGCGTCTGGAAGAAAATTATTAGTGGTGGAACATTAATGTCTCTTAAATTAATAGCGTATTACATCAATACACTTCTTCTTTATGCTTATATATCTTCGGTTTCCATCCTATTATTATATTAGCGTAACGCACTTCTTTATTATAGTTACCCTTAGACTGCCAAGTGTTAGTCCTAACAATATAATCCTTAGAATGCCAAAGTGTTACTCCTAACAATATAACCCTTAGACTGCCAAAGTGTTAGTCCTAACAATATAACCCTTAGACTCCCAAAGTGTTAGTCCTAACAATATAACACTTAGACTGCCAAAGTGTTAGTCCTAACAATATAACCCTTAGACTGCCAAAGTGTTAGTCCTAACAATATAACCCTTAGACTGCCAAAGTGTTAGTCCTAACAATATAACCCTTAGACTGCCAAAGTGTTAGTCCTAACAATATAATCCTTAGACTGCTAAAGTGTTAGTCCTAACAATATAACCCTTAGACTGCCAAAGTGTTAGTCCTAACAATATAACCCTTAGACTGCCAAAGTGTTAGTCCTAACAATATAACCCTTAGACTGCCAAAGTGTTAGTCCTAACAATATAACCCTTAGACTGCCAAAGTGTTAGTCATAACAATATAACCCTTAGACTGCCAAAGTGTTAGTCATAACAATATAACCTGTACTTGGAATATTTTAATTGAAATATGTTTAAACACTGTCGTGGTGAGAAGCCTTTTTATGTTTTACTGTTTCTTTTCTTATAGTTCCAGCAGAAGTGCGCTATCGACCAAAAACAACAGATAACCCTCATTCAAATTAATATAGTGTTAAAGTGTATGCTATATTTTTATATAATATGTATCTTTTGGTATATTAATAAAAAAATTGTTGATACAATCTCGTCAACTGGTAGTGATTCTTTTCAAAAGCGTACTCTGGTGTACGAGAATGAATTTAATAAAATATGTTTTCAATAATTGAAAATAAGACATTATTTTATACCTTTCTGAAACCTTAAGGTAAACAGTGGGGTAGTGCTAAGTATGGTTGAATCAGTCTAAGTAAGTCAGGCAAAAATATTTCGATTCTTGTGGTTAGAGAGTTTAAATTTTAAATAAAACTGTTCCAAACTTTGCAAAACAGTACGCTCGGTCAGATAAAAGAGTAGCCCAAGAGTTGGCGGTGGTTGGTGATGACTAGCTGCCTTCCTTCTTGTCTTACACTGCTAAATTAGGGATGGCTAGCGCAGATAGCCTTTGCGTAGCTTTGCGCGAAATTCAAAAACAACAAACGCTTGGTCAGTACGTCAGATCTGTTTGAAATTAAATTTAGATTTAAACTAAAACTATAATATTTCAGAAGAACAAGGGAACGTAAGTTGATATTATCCATTTTATCGTAAAGAAGTTTGAAAATTGAAGGCTTATATACGAAAAACATAATGAACAAATTCAAGATTAGTAGGGGCTATTTGCATGTAGCCCTCGTATACTTTGTATCATAAAATATTGAATAAAATTATAAAAGCATTTCAGAATGCTTTTTCATTCATTATTCATCATTGAAATTATTTTCATTGTAGCTTGTGTAACTTCAGGGTATCTGTAGCTTGTGTAACTTCAGGGTATCTGTAGTTTGTGTAACTTCAGGGTACATCTAGCTTGTGTAAATTAAGGGTATCTATAGCTTGTGTAACTTCAGGGTATCTATAGCTTGAGTAACTTCAGGGTATCTATAGCTTGTGTAAATTAAGGGCTTGTAACTGGACGGCTCACATGTAGAGTGGATAATTGTTGTTATATAATATTTATAAATACTTTCTTACAACAACATAAATCTGTGATATGGAAAAACAAATAAGTGACAAGTGCTTTAATGTTTCTGTTATATACACATTTATATATGTACAGAATAGTTTATGAAACACTCATAGCTGGTTTTCCTCTCAATTGTTTATTTCTATCGAAGCTTAATATCAATTTGTTCCAACATATTAATGAAAACAACAGAAATCTACCTTTAAACACTGAAGCGCTTCCAATATAAACACAAAACCTCACCTCAGAAACCTTATTTTATGTTTCAAACGATATCAGATTTGTTTATCAGTTTTGATAATGATGTGCTCTATTTCCATATGTATATACTCAAACAGTACATTATATTAAATGTGAGAACTAAACAAACCTAAGCGTCGAACAAAAACAACAAAATATTTTGTATTATTTGTAATGTAAGCAAAGGAGCAGGAGAAACGTAACCTAACCTACATATAGGAGAAAAATACATT
This sequence comes from Tachypleus tridentatus, assembly GCF_004210375.1. Classification (NCBI taxonomy): domain Eukaryota; kingdom Metazoa; phylum Arthropoda; class Merostomata; order Xiphosura; family Limulidae; genus Tachypleus; species Tachypleus tridentatus. Next base: position 61,886,073 of record NC_134827.1, read on the forward strand.
CTATGGTAGATACTACAGAATGTTAGAATGTCGCATCTGGAGCGTTATGATAACAAAATTTGATGGTTATATCTCGCTCGATTGAAGTCTCTGTTTACAATACTTGAACGTGGTAATTATAAACGTTAAGACTTTGATCAGACCATCAGCGACTGGTAAACAGCAACAATCGTCGTATATACATGACAAATAAAACAAAGAAGTTATATCGAAGATGCAAGCTATATATATATGTATATATTAACCAACAAGATAGAATATCATTTAATGTAAAGTGTATTCAGACTAGAATACTTAATATTGTTACGGATTGTATAAATTTCAAAGAAAGATGTATTTGCACCTGGAGTTAAAAGTACAGACACTAAAAAGTTTCTACTTTAACAATAGGAAAACCGAAACGAAAATCCACAAAAGTTCCACAAAGATTTATGATAACAACAACAGTAACATACTCAGGCATTGTACATATAACTAGAATTATAATTCTTAAACTAATTTAAGTCCTTATAAATGTTTGAGTATGTTGTACGGCGAGCACGAGCTGAGCGGGAAAGGACTGAAAGCTTATGGCGCCAAAAAATTAAAATTCGATACACTGTTGGATAGGTGGGAAATAACCGACTGTCAGATTTGTACTTTATAAACAAACAAATAGTAGGCATGTGAGAGTCTACGATCGTTGGGTATTGTTTAAATGAACAGAAAGTTGTCAAAATTACGTTTCATCCGATGTTGTCACTAAAAGTATTTGGCCTTCATTATAATAATAACACCTTAAGACGACATTGCTAGAAATATTTCTCTAAACTTTACCTTGAAGATTCTCAAACCTTGATCTACCAAATAATGTAAGAAACTTGTGTCCAAACATTTTTACTTGGCTGTATGTGAAATATAATCTTGATAGCAGAGACTCTCGAAAGACTGAGTTAAAAAAAATTAAATGTTCTTTGTTTCCTGAAAATCGTCGTTTTATAAATTTCTAAATCAAAACGAGGAACGTTTTTTTTTCTGTTTCCAACACAATAAACTTATGTCATCTTTTCTCGAGGGCTATCTGTGCTAGCCGTCCCTAATTTAGTAGTGTAAGACTAGAGGGAAGGCAGCTAGTCATCACCACCCACCGCCAACTCTTGGGCTACTCTTTTACCAACGAATAGTGGGATTAACCGTCACATTATAACGCCCACACGGCTGAAAGGGCGAGAATGTTTAGCGCGATGGGGATGCGAACCCGCGACCCTCAGATTACGAGTCGAACACCTTAACACGCTTGGCCATGCCGGGCCCGTTTCGATAACACATTACTACAGCTACCTCAGTTGTATGATGGAAAGAGTAATCTGTACTACGTAGTTTAGGATAGTTGAATAACACATTACTACAGCTAACTCAGTTGTATGATGGAAAGAACAATCTGTACTACGTAGTTTAGTATAGTTGGATAACACTTTACTACAGCTAACTCAGTTGTATGATGGAAAGAGTAATCTGTACTACGTTGTTTAAGATAGTTGCATAACACATTACTACAGCTAACTCAGTTGTATCATGGAAAGAGTAATCTGTACTACGTTGTTTAGGATAGTTGAATAACACATTACTACAGCTAACTCAGTTGTATGATGGAAAGAGTAATCTGTACTATGTAGTTTAGGATAGTTGAATAACACATTACAACAACTAACTCAGTTGTATGATGGAAAGAGTAATCTGTACTACGTAGTTTAGGATAGTTGAATAACATATTACTACAGCTAACTCAGTTGTATGATGGAAAGAGTAATCTGTACTACGTAGTTTAGGATAGTTGAATAACACATTATTACAGCTAACTCAGTTGTATGCTGGAAAGAGTAATCTGTACTACGTAGTTTAGGATAGTTGAATAACACATTACTGCAGCTAACTCAGTTGTATGATGGAAAGAGTAATCTGTACTACGTTGTTTAGGATAGTTGAATAACACATTACAACAACTAACTCAGTTGTATGATGGAAAGAGTAATCTGTACTACGTAGTTTAGGATAGTTGAATAACATATTACTGCAACTAACTCAGTTGTATGATGGAAAGAGTAATCTGTACTACGTAGTATAGGATAGTTGAATAACACATTACTACAGCTAACACAGCTGTATGATGGAAAGAGTAATCTGTACTACGTAGTTTAGGATAGTTGAATAACAGATTAGTACAGCTAATTCAATTGTATGATGGAAAGAGTAATCTGTACTACGTAGTTTAGGATAGTTGAATACCACATTACCACAGCTAACTCAGTTGTATGATGGGGAAGAGTAATCTGTACTACGTAGTTTAGGATAGTTGAATAACACATTACTGCAGCTAACTCAGTTGTATGGTGGAAAGAGTAATCTGTACTATGTAGTTTAGGATAGTTGAATAACACATTACTGCAGCTAACTCAGTTGTATGGTGGAAAGAGTAATCTGTACTATGTACTTTAGGATAGTTGAATAACACATTACTGCAGCTAACTCAGTTCTATGGTGGAAAGAGTAATCTGTACTACGTAGTTTAGGATAGTTGAATAACACATTACTACAGCTAACGCAGTTGTATGATGGAAAGAGTAATCTGTACTACGTAGTTTTGGATAGTTGAATAACGCATTACTACAGCTAACTCAGTTGTATGATGGAAAGAGTAATCTGTACTACGTAGTTTAGGATATTTGAATAACACATTACTACAGCTAATTCAATTGTATGATGGAAAGAGTAATCTGTACTACGTAGTTTAGTATTGTTGAATAACACATTACTACAGCTAACTCCGTTGTATGATGGAAAGAGTAATCTGTACTACGTTGTTTAGGATAGTTGAATAACACATTACTACATCTAACTCAGTTGTATGATGGAAAGAGTAATGTGTACTACGTAGTTTAGGATAGTTGAATAACAAATTACTACAGCTAACTCAGTTGTATGATGGAAAGAGTAATCTGTACTACGTAGTTTAGGATAGTTGAATAACACATTATTACAGCTAACTCAGTTGTATGATGGAAAGAGTAATCTGTACTACGTAGTTTAGTATTGTTGAATAACACATTAGTACAACTAATTCAATTGTATGATGGAAAGAGTAATCTGTACTACGTAGTTTAGGATAGTTGAATAACACATTACCACAGCTAACTCAGTTGTATGATGGAAAGAGTAATCTGTACTACGTAGTTTTGGATAGTTGAATAACGCATTACTACAGGTAACTCAGTTGTATGATGGAAAGAGTAATCTGTACTGCGTTGTTTAGGATAGTTGAATAACACATTACTACAGCTAACTCCGTTGTATGATGGAAAGAGTAATCTGTACTACGTAGTTTAGGATAGTTGAATAACAAATTAATACAGATAACTCAGTTGTATGATGGAAAGAGTAATCTGTACTACGTAGTTTAGTATAGTTGAATAACACTTTAGTACAGCTAACTCAGTTGTATGATGGGGAAGAGTAATCTGTACTACGTAGTTTAGGATAGTTGAATAACACATTACTACAGCTAACGCAGTTGTATGATGGAAAGAGTAATCTGTACTACGTAGTTTAGGATAGTTGAATAACACATTACTACAGCTAACGCAGTTGTATGATGGAAAGAGTAATCTGTACTACGTAGTTTAGGATAGTTGAATAACACATTACTACAGCTAACTCCGTTGTATGATGAAAAGAGTAATCTGTTCTACGTAGTTTAGGATAGTTGAATAACACATTACTACAGCTAACTCAATTGTATGGTGGAAAGAGTAATCTGTACTAGGTAGTTTAGGATAGTTGAATAACACATTACTGCAGCTAACTCAGTTGTATGGTGGAAAGAGTAATCTGTACTACGTAGTTTTGGATAGTTGGATAACACATTACTGCAGCTAACTCAGTTGTATGATGGAAAGAGTAATCTGTACTACGTTGTTTAGGATAGTTGAATAACACATTATTACAGCTAATTCCGTTGTATGATGGAAAGAGTAATCTGTACTACGTAGTTTTGGATAGTTGAATAACGCATTACTACAGCTAACTCAGTTGTATGATGGAAAGAGTAATCTGTACTACGTAGTTTAGGATAGTTGAATAACACATTACTACAGCTAACTCCGTTGTATGATGGAAAGAGTAATATGTACTACGTAGTTTAGGATAGTTGAATAACACATTACTTCCCCTCCACTTGTACAGCGGTATGTCTACGGATTTGCAACGCTAAAATTAGGGTTTCGATTCCCCTCGGTGGGTTCAGCAGGTAGTTTGATGTGGTTTTGCTGTAAGAAAACACACACACACATCACTTTTGTCTCACTGTGTATGGTCAAAGAGAAGTAAGGATTTTTTTTATTTATAAAAACACTAACGTAAGTATTTTAAAATGTCACAGTTAAACACACAGTAAAATGTCAAATCAAAGCTAGTCTCTTCTGAGTCTGTACTTTGTCTCTCTCTTTTATTTTTAATAATGCTCGTTAAATTTTGAATTCTTTACGACAGCACATTCGTGTTTCCATGTTGTGTTTTGTTTACTAAATATTATAAATCGAAATCACTATACGTTTCAAATTGCTTTTGAAAATAATTGTGGGTACAACTTGTGAAAGAGTGATTTAGGTTATAGACGTTTTCTTTCTGAAACGAGAATTTGATATTGTGTGATATACACTCATTCACACACACACACACACACACATATATATATATATATATATAATATCCGATTACATGCGGCGCCAGTGCATCAGATCCTCGCGTAACGTATTAATTACATCATATCTACACCCTGAGAATGGAGAAAAATAAAGTTCTTCGTGACGGGAAACGAAGGAGAAAAGGAGAAATTGTGACCCCTATTGCAAATCTACATGTACAGTGAATAAAAATTTCGAGAAATTGGGGTTTGCACATCGTACAATAACAAAGTTTTTGGAGTATCATAAAAGCAAGAGTTCCATTATAGTATCATATATAAAGTTCTAATAGTTGAATATAAATTGATAAGGAGAAATTTGTTCGTTTGTCGTATAACATAAAGCTACGCAAAGCGCTTTCTATGCTATTCTCAACACGGGTATCAACCCCCGGTTATTAGTGTCTAAATCCACAGACTTATTGCTGTACCAGTGAAGGTAAAGTCCGATAAGCAGACGTATAGGCTGCTAATTCATTTTGTGACAATTAGCACAGCCATTATTCGACCAACGTACAGACAAACAATGTGGTCACTTTCTCCATATTACGGAACATATTTATGATAGTATACGTTTGTCTGCGACACTAATGCTGAATAAAAACTACTTACCAACAAATTGAAATATGTTGCTAACAAACACATTTGTGAGGTGATACGAAATATAATTAACCACGGTCCATGTTGTTTGTGTTGTGTGTTAAATCTGCGTTGCCGAGGAAACTTAAGAGATAAGGTTTAACCACTTGCATAACTGACAAGAGACAAGATATGCAATTCTTCACCCAAACAAATTAACAGCAACTTTGATAAGTCGTAAAATACAAACATGGAATCCAAGATGTCTGCCAAGTTTATCTTAATAAAACGAACATATTTTTAAAAATGAAGAAAATTTAATCTACGTATATAACTTGTAATACTGGGTTACTTAGTGACTCAATGATTCATAAAGTTTCGTGACATTAGAACCATTTTTATTAAAACATTCCAGTCCTAAGACTCCATTTTTCATGTTAAATTTGTCAGAATATCGACCTATATTTTAATACCATAAGTATTTGAAAGGTTCTATAGGAATATTGTTTTATTTCAACTATAAAACATGAACGTGTAGACATGGAACTAAAACTGTGTTTTTTTTAAAAAGTGAGCTTTATTACATAAGTTAATTACACTATAATCTTGAACTCCATGGATATAAATATTTTAAACTGTCTACGTATGGTTTCTTGAAGGTCTGGTTTCCCAGAGAGTAGAATCTTCCTGTGGAAAGATAAAGAGCAAAAGAATGTTAGTAACTGATATCTATAATACAGATATTTATAACCAATACAATCAAACAGATATTTCTTGTTAAAAATTCATTTAAAGCGGTGACTGTTTTTATAATAAGTAACATTTGATAGATAGCTATGTGAGATTTGTAGTTCCAGCTGGTAGTTTGTGTTTTGTAAGTTTAGTCAAAACATTATAAAATACTAGTTTTGAAAGTTCATAGAACACCACCACGACTTGAGGACAATGTCACCAAGTAAAATAAAAATTAATTGACAAATATCATACATTATTTGGGTTTATCTTTTCATAAGATTATATGTGTGTTACGTTGACAGTTTTGTACTACACAGCGATAATATGATGACAATTGTAATGTCTTTTCATACTGAGGACATCTTACCATAGGTAACAAAACTGGTATTCAATGCTTTGATTCTTACCGATGTCAGTTTAGTGGAACTTGTAGCCAAGACCTCCATAATAACCAGCACCGTAGCCATAGCCTGGATAGCCGTAGCCGGCATAACCATAACCATAGCCTGGGTATTTGTAGCCAGCATAACCATAACCATAGCCTGGGTATCCGTAGCCAGCGTAGCCATATCCATAACCATAACCATTAAGAGCACGTTGGTTATCGAAACTGTGGGTTACGGCAGAGCTACCAGTAACAGCTGCAGCTCCCCCATAGTAACCACCATGGTAACCTCCGTAAGGAAAACCTCCAAGGAAGCCGCCTAAGAGGCCAGCGAAAGACACGGAGCACAGAGCAAGGAAAGTGAGGGCAGTCTGTAAAAATGATGTCATAGCTTTCAGAATATACAAATATAAAATATTAAATATAGATATTTAAATGTACATACACGATAACATAACTTCAAGTTGTTGATATATTACTCTTATAATTTAAAACATTGTATTTTTATAACGGTTCAACATTAGTTTGATGTGACTAAAGTTTAATTTAGTAACTGTTATCTTGAGGGAATACGTATTTTACTTTACTACATTTTATAAACTCCAGAGAAAAAGAACAGTTTATATATTTTTTGGGTATTTTTGACTTTTTAACTCTTAATTATTTATGTTCAGTTCAGTTGAACTGCCATTAACAAAGAACTCTGAAGTACAATGTTGGATTTTATGTTAATGTTTACCATGTTACTGAAATATCAAATGTTATGGTGCCAAAACTCCATGAATAAGTTTATTTTAAATGCTACTGACGGTATTAAAAATTATTGACTGTATTGACTTTTGAAAAACAAAATCAGGACACATGTTTAGTACAATAAATACAACTTACCAGAGTGTTCATGGTTTCAAATAGCTCTTAAGCCGGCTACAAGAGTGAAACTGTTCAGTTTATGACACGAAGAGAACCGCTGGTCGTTTTTATACTCACACAGAACGTTTTTTTTCGTGAACTGTGACCTATAAAACACCAAGATTACTACACTGGCCACAAGGTGTATATCATACAAGATTTTTTTTTAACGATAGATCGGGCTGGTACGTTACTGTAGTCAATGTCATTCCACGTGCCACGCCCCACTTTCACATATAGGTGTGGAAAATGTATCAAGGTTTTCGTTTTACTTCTTTCGTAAAAAGTAAACGGGAAGTACCTTACTGCAAGTAATTTTGTTGTTTTTTAATCTGAATGTTTATTACATCACTGAATGAAATAACAGAATAAAACAGTTTGTTACAACATTGTGAGTGAATGATGGAACTGTACATATATATATGTGTGTGTGTGTACATGTATAATTGAGCGGTAACACCAGCAAGTAAACATAGTTCCGAAACACGTGATAGTGTACTTGAATAGTTAACCCCAATTGTTAAAAAAGGTGAACAGTATTCAGCCAAGTTTTTAATAAATCTGGCTAAAAAACTATAAAAGAATAATACAATAAAATCTGAGAAAAGAACTTATAGCAGAAGTTTAAGATTGAATCATGAGATAATAGTTAAAGTCCAAGATTCGAATCCCTTTCGTAGAAAATGTTCGATCATTCAGCAGTGAGAGCGGTATATTTGTCTGTTTTTTTTAATATCGCGAAAAGCTACTCGAGAGCTATCTGCACTAGCCGTCCCTAATTTAGCAGTGTAAGACTATAGTGAAGGCAGCTAATCATCACCACCCACCGCCAACTCTTGGGCTACTCTTTTACCAACGAATAGTGGGATTGACCGTCACGTTATTACGCCCCCACGGCTGAAAGGGCGAACATGTTTAGTGCGACCGGGATTCGAACCCGCGACCCTCAGATTACGAGTCGCACGCCTTAAGCAACCTGGCCATTCCGGGCGTAAGAGCGGTATAAAATGATGGTCAGTTCCACAATTTATGGTAGACAATTGTCTCCAAAGATGGCGGTGGGTAGCGTTCACTAGCTTGTTGCCTTGTCTCTAGTCTAACACTGCTAAATAACTAATGACTAACGCAGATAGCCCTCGAGTAGCCTTGCGCTTTAATTAAAAACAAAACTGGAAAACGAAACTGCAGCATAAAAAGAATACACCATGTTATACACCATGCAATACAACATGTTATATATCATGTGATGCACCATGTTATATATCATTTTATGCACCATGTTATACTCCATATAATACACCATGTTGTACATCACGTTATGCACCATGTTATACACCACGCAATACACCATGTTAGGCACCATGTTGTGCATCATGTTATACACCATGTAATGCACCACGTCATACATCATGCAATACACCATGTTATACATCATAATATGCACCTTGATATGCATCATGTTATACACATTGTTATACATCATGTTATGCACCGTGTTATACATCATGTTATACACAATGCAATACACAATGCTATGCACCATGTTATACACCATGTTATGCATCGTGTTATACACCATGTAATGCACCATGTTATACACCATGTAAAACACCATGTTATGTACCATGTTATAATCATATCATACACAATGTTATACACCATGAAATACACCATGCAATACACCATGTATTGCACAATGTATACATCATGTTATACACCATGTTATGCTCCTTGTTATGCACCATGTAATACATCATGTTATACACCATTTTATGCTCCTTGTTATGCATCATGTTATACACCATGTAATACACTATGCAATACACCATGTTACGCACCATGTTATACATCATGTTATGCTCCTTGTTGTGAATCATGTTATACACCTTGTAATGCACCATTTTATACACAATGCAATACACCATGTTATGCACCATGTAATACATTATGTTATACACCATGTTATGCACCATGTTGTACATCATGTTATACACCATGTTATACACTATGATATACACTATGTTATGAACCTTGTAATACATCATGTTACACACCATGTTATGCACCAAAATATACATCATGTCATACAATATGTATGCACCAAGTAATACATCATGGTATAAACTATGTTATGCATCATGTTATACATCATGTTCTACACTATATTATGCACCATGTTATACACAAAGTAATACACCAAACAATACACCATGCTATGCACCATGTTATACATCATGTTATACACCATGTTATACATCATGTGATACACTATGTTGTGCACTATGTAATACATCATGTTATGCTTCGTGTTATACACCATGTAATGCACCATGTTATACACCATGTTATGCACCATGTTATGCACAATGTATACATCATGTTATACAACATGTTATGCACCTTGTTATGCATCATGAAATACATCATGTTATACACCATACTATGCACAATGTATACATCATCATGTTATACACCTTGTAATGCACCATTTTATACACCATGCAATACACCGCGTTATGCATGATGTAATACATCATGTTATACATCATGTTGTACATCATGTTATACATCATGTTATACACCATATTATACACCATGTAATGCACCATATTATACACCATGCAATACACCATGTTATACATCATATTGTACACTATGTTACGCACCATGTAATACATCGTATTATACACCATGTTATGCACCTTGTTGTGCGTCATGTTATACGCCATAATGATGCGCCATTTTATACACCATGCAATACACCATGTTATGCATCATGTTATACACCATGTAATGTTCCATGTTTTACACCATGCAATACACCATGTTATGCACCATGTAATACATCATGTTACACACCATGTTATGCATCATGAAATACATCATGTTATAAATCATGTTATACATAATGTTATACACCATGTTATGCATCATGTTATACACCATGTAATGTATCATGCTATACACCATGCAATATACCATGATATGTACCATGTTATACACCATGTTATGCACCATGTTATACATTATGTCATACAATATGTATGCACCATGTTATACACCATGCAATACACCATGCAATACACCATGCTATGCACCATGTTATACATCATGTTATACACCATGTTATACACAGTGTTATACACCATTTTAAGCACCTTGTTATGCGCAATGTTATACACCATATAATACACCATGTTATACACAATACAGTATACCATGTTATGTACCATTTTATACATCATGTTATACACTATGTTATGCACCATGTAATACATCATGTTATACACCATGTTATGCACCATGTTATGTATCATGTTATACGTCATCTTATACACCATGTTATGCACCATGATAGACATCATGCTAATCACCAGGTTATGCACCTTGTTATGCATCATGCTATACACCATGTTATGCACCATGTTATACTCCATGTAATACACCATGTTACGCAACATGTTATACATCATATTATGCACCTTGTTGTGCATCATGTTATACACCATGTAATGCACCATTTAATACACCATGCAATACACCATGTTATGCACCATGTAATACATAATGTTATACACTATGTTATGCACCATGTTATGCATCATATTATACACCATGTAATGCATCATGTTATACATCATGTTATATACTACGTTACGCACCTTGTTATACACCATGTTATACATCATGTAATGCATCGTGTTATACACCATGTAATACACAATGTAATACACCATGTTATACAGTTTGCAATACACCATGTTATGCACCATGTTATACATCATGTTATACACCATGTAATGCACCATGTTATACAGTTTGCAATACACCATGTTATGCACCATGTTATACATCATGTTATAAACTATATTTTGCACGATGTAATACATCATGTTATACAGTTTGCAATACACCATGTTATGCACCATGTTATACACCATGTTATGCACCATGTTATACATCATATTATACACCATGTTATGGACCATGTTATGCATCATGTTTTACACCATGTAATGCACCATTTTATTCATCATGTTATACATTATGTTATGCACCATGTAATACATCATGTTATACATCATGTTATACACCATGTTATGTACCATGTTATTTATCATGTTATATACCATGCAATTCACAATGCTATGCACCATGTTATACACCTTTTAATGCACCATGTTATACACCATGCAATACACCATGTTATACATCATATTATATATAATGTTATACACCATGTTATGCACCATGTAATACACCATGCAATATATCATGTTATGCACAATGTTATACATCATGTTATACACCATGAAATGCACCATGTTATACACCATGCAATACACCATGTTATACATCATGTTATACACTATGTTATGCACCATGCTATACATCATGGTATACAATATGTATTCACCAAGTAATACATCATGTTATACACCATGTTATGCACCATGTTATACATCATGTTATTCACCACGTTATGCACCTTGTTATGCATCATTCTATACACCATGTAATGCACGATGTTATACACCATGTTATGCACCATTCAATACACCATTTTACACACCATGTTACACTACATGCTATGCATTATGTTATACGTCATGTTATACATCATACACAATGTTATGCACCATGTGATACATCATGTTATACACCATGTTATGCACCATGTTGTACACCATGTAATTCACCATGCAATACACCATGTTATGCACCATGTTATACACCATGTAATTCACCATGTTATACAACATTTTTGCACCTTGTAATGCATCATGTTATACACCATGTAATGCACCATAAATATACACCATGCAATACACCATGTTATGCACCATGTTATATATCATGTTTTCCACCAGATTATGCACCTTGTAATGCATCATATTATACACCATGTAATGCACCATTTTATACACCAGGCAATACACCATGTTATGCACCATGTTATACATAATGTTATTCACCACGTTACGCACCTTGTTATACACCATGTTATGCAACTTGTTATGCATCATGTTATACACCATGTAATACACAATTTAATACACCATGCAATACACCATGGTATGCACCATGTTATATATTATGTTTTCCACCATGTTATGCACCTTGTTATGCATCATGTTACACACCATGTAATGCATCATGTTATGCACCATGTAATGCACCATGTTATACACTATGCGATACACCATGTTATGCATCATGTTATACACCACGTAATGCATAATGTTATGCACCTTGTTATGCATCATGTTATGCATCATGAAATGCACCATGTTATACAGTATGCGATACACCATGTTATGCACAATGTTGTGCATCATATTATATACCATGTTGTGCACCATGTTACACACCATGCTATGCTCAATGTTATATGTCATGTTATACATCATACACTATGTTATGCACCATGTAATAAATCATGTTATACATCATGCAATACACAAAGCTATGCACCATGTTATACATCATGTTATACACCATGTTTTGCACCTTGTTATGTATCATGTTATACACAATTTTATGCACCATGTAACACACCATGCAATATAACATGCTATGCACCTTGTTATACATAATGTTATACACCATCTAATGCATAATGTTATGCACCTTGTTATGCATCATGTTATGCATCATGAAATGCACCATGTTATACAGTATGCGATACACCATGTTATGCTCAATGTTGTGCATCATATTATATACCATGTTGTGCACTATGTTACACACCATGCTATGCTCAATGTTATATGTCATGTTATAAATCATACACTATGTTATGCACCATGTAATAAATCATGTTATACATCATGCAATACACAATGCTATGCACCATGTTATACATCATGTTATACACCATGTTTTGCCGCTTGTTATGTATCATGTTATACACAATTTTATGCACCATGTAACACACCATGCAATATAACATGCTATGCACCTTGTTATACATAATGTTATACACCATGTTATGCATCATGTTATACACTATGTAATTCACCATGTTATACACAATGCAATACACCATGTAATACCCTATTTTTTACACCATGCAATACACCTTGTTATGCACCATGTTATACATCAGGTTATAAACTATATATTGCACTATGTAATACATCATGTTATACACCATGTATTACATCATTTTATACACCATGTTATGCACCATGTTACACATCATTTTATACACCATGATATTCACTTTGTTATGCATCATGTTATACACTATGTTATGCAACATGTAATACATTATGTATACACCATGTTATGCACCATGTTATACATCATGTTATACACCATGTCATGCACCTTGTTATGCATTATGTTATACACCATGTTACGCACCTTGTTATGCATTATGTTATACACCATGTTACGCACCTTGTTATGCTCGATGTAATACATCATGTTATACACCTTGTTATGCACCATGTAATACACCATGCAATATACCATGTTATGCACCATGTTATACATCATGTTACACTTACACATCATGTTATACACCATGTTATACATCATGTTACACTTACACATCATGTTATACACCATGTTATGCATCATGTTATACACCATGTAATGCACCATGTTATACACAATGCAATACACCATGTTATACACCATTTTATGCACCTTGTTATGCATCATTTTATACACCATGTTATGCACCATGTTACACATCATTTTATACACCATGTTATTCACTTTGTTATGAATTATGTTATACACCATATATTACATCATGTCATACACTATGTTATGCACCATGTAATACATCATGTTATACACTATGTAATACATTATGTATACACCATGTTATGCACCATGTTATACACCATGTCATGCACCTTGTTAAGCATTATGTTATACACCATGTTATGCACTTTGTTATGCTCGATGTAATGTATCATGTTATACACCTTGTTTTGCACCTTGTAATACACCATGCAATATACCATGTTATGCACCATGTTATACATCATGTTACACATCATGTTATACACCATGTTATGTATCATGTTATACACCATTTTATGCACCTTGTTATGCATCAAGTTATAGTCCATGTAATGCACCATGTTATGCACCATGCAATACACGATGCTATGCACCATGTTATACATCATGTATTACATCATGTCATACACTATGTTATGCACCATGTAATACATCATGTTATAAACCATGTTATGCAACATGTAATACATCGTGTTATACACCATGTTATACACCATGCAATACACGATGCTATGCACCATCTTATACATCATGTTATACATCATGTCATACACTATGTTATGCACCATGTAATACATAATGTTATACACCATGTAATGCATAATGTTATACACCATGTTACACACCATGCAATATACGATGTTATGCACCATGTTATACATCACATTACACATCATGTTATACACCATGTATGTCACCATGTTATACACAATGCAATACACCATGTTATACACCATTTTATGCACCTTGTTATGCATCATGTCATACACCATGTAATGCACCATGTTTTATACCATGCAATACACAATGTTATGCACCATGTTATACATCACATTGTACACTATGTTATGAACCATGCGGTACATCGTATTATACACCATGTTATGCACCGTGTTACACATCATGTTATACACCATGTTATGCACCTTGTTATGCATCATGTTCTACACATTGTTATGCACCATGTTATACATCGTATTGTACACTATGTTAGGCACCATGTAATACATCGAATTATACACCATGTTATGCATCATGTTATACACCATGTAATGCACCATTTTATGCATCATTTTATACACCATGTATTGCACCATGTTAAACACCATGCAACACGCCATTTTATGCACCATGGTTTACATCATGGTATACACTATATTATGCACCATGTTATACACCATGTAAAACACCATGCAATACGTCATGCTATGAACCATGTTATACATCATGTTATACACCATGTTATACATCATGTCATACACTATGTTATGCACCATCTAATACATGATGTTATACACCATGTTAAACACCATGCAACACGCCATTTTATGCACCATGGTTTACATCATGGTATACACTATATTATGCACCATGTTATACACCATGTAAAACACCATGCAATACGTCATGTTATACACGATGTAATGCACCATTTTATGCATCATTTTATACACCATGTATTGCACCATGTTAAACACCATGCAACACGCCATTTTATGCACCATGGTTTACATCATGGTATACACTATATTATGAACCATGTTATACACCATGTTATGCACCATGTAATAAAACATGTTATACATCATCTTATGCACCATGTTATACATCATGTTATACACAATATCATGCACCATTTTATGCATCATTTTATACACCATGTATTGCACCATGTTAAACGCCATGCAACAAGTTTTATTTTATGCACCATGGTTTACATCATGGTATACACTATATTATGCACCATGTTATACACCATGTAAAACACCATGCAATACGTCATGCTATGCACCATGTTATACATCATGTTATACACCATGTTATACATCATGCCATACACTATGTTATGCACCATCTAATACATGATGTTCTACACCATGCAATACACAATGCTATGCACAATGTTATACACCATGTTATGCACCATGTTGTACATCATGACATACACTATGTTATGCACCGTGTAATACTCTATGCAACATAACATGTTATACACCATGTAATGCACCATGTTATGCACAATGCAATACACCGTCTTATACACCATTTTATGCACCTTGTTATGCATCATGTTATACACCATGTAATGCACAATGTTATACACCATGCAATACACCATGTTCTATACCATGTTATACATCATATTATATACTATGTTATGCTCCACGTAATACATCATATTATACACCATATTATACATCATGTTATACACCATGTTATGCAACTTGTTATCCATCATGTTATACACCATGTAATACATCATGTTATACATCATGTTATACACCATGTTTAACATCATATTATACAAAAGGTTATGCACCATGTTATACATCATGTTATTCACCATGTTATGCACATTTTTATGCATTATGCTATACACCATGTAATGCAAGATGTTATACACCATGTTTTGCACCATGTTATACACCATGTAATACACCATGCAAAACACCATGTGATGCACCATTTTATAAAATATGCAATACACAATGTTATGCACCATGTTATACATCATGTTATAAACTTTATTTTGCACCGTGTAATACATCATGTTATAAACCATATTATGCACCATGTTATACATCATGTTATACACCATGTTATACCTCATGTTATACACCATGTTATACACCCTGTTATGCACGATGTTATACACCATGTTATGCACCATGTTATACACCATTTAATACACCATGCAATACACCATGTTATGCACCATGTTATACATCATGTCATGCACATTGTTATGCACCATGTAATACATCATCTTATACACTATGTAATACACCATGCATTATACCATGTTATGCACCATGTTATACATCATGTTACAAACCATGTTATACATCATGTTATGCACCATGTATTACATCATGTTATACACCATGCAATACTCTATGTTAAACATCATGTTATACACCATGTTAAACATCATGTTATAAACCATGTAATGCACAATGTTATACACCATGAAATACTCCATGTTAAACATCATGTTATACACTATGTTATGCACCATGTAATACATTATGTTATAGACAATGTTATGCACCAAGTAATACATCATGTTATACACCATGTTACGCACCATGTTATACATGATGTTATTAACCTTTTTATGCTTCTAGTTATGCATCATGCTATACACCATTTAATGCACGATGTTACACACCATGTTATGCACCATGTTATACAGCACGTAATACAACATGCAATACACTATGTTACGCACCATGTTATGCACCATGCAATACACCATGTTATGCACCATGTAATACATAATGTTATACACCATGATATGCACCATGTTATACACCATGTTATGCAGCTTGTTATGCATCATGTTATACACCATGTAATGTGACATTTTATACACCATGTAATACACCATGCAATACACCATGTTATATACCATGTAATACATCATGTTATACACCATGTTATGCACCATGTTTTACATCATGTTATTCACCACGTTATGCACCTTGTTATACACCATGTTATACACCATGTTATGGACCTTGTTATGCATCATGTTATACACCATGTAATGCAATATGTTATACAACATTTTATGCACCTTGTTATGCATCATGTTATACACCATGTAATGCACCATGAATACACCATGCAATACACTATGTTATGCACCATCTAATACATCGTATTATATACCATGTTATGCACCATATTATACATCATGCTATACATCACGTTATGAACCTTGTAATGCATCATGTTATAAACCATGTAATGCATCATTTTATACACAATGCAATACACTATGTTATGCACCATGTTATACATCATGTTATTCACCACGTTATGCACCTTGTTATACACCATGTTATAAACCTTGTTATGCATCATGTTACACATCATGTTATACACCATGTATTTCACCATGTTATACACAATACAATACACCATGTTATACACCATTTTATGCACCTTGTTATGCATCATGTCATACACCATGTAATGCACCATGTTTTATACCATGCAATACACAATGTTATGCACCATGTTATACATCACATTGTACAATATGTTATGAACCATGCGGTACATCGTATTATACACCATGTTATGCACCGTGTTACACATCATGTTATACACCATGTTATGCACCTTGTTATGCATCATGTTCTACACATTGTTATGCACCATGTTATACATCGTATTGTACACTATGTTAGGCACCATGTAATACATCGAATTATACACAATGTTATGCATCATGTTATACACCATGTAATGCACCATGTTATACACCATACTATACACCATGTTATGCACAATGTAATACAACATGTTATACACCATGTTATGCACCATGTTATACATCATGTTATACACCATATCATGCACCTTTTTATGCATCATTTTATACACCATGTATTGCACCATGTTAAACACCATGCAACACGCCATTTTATGCACCATGGTTTACATCATGTTATACGCTATATTATGCACCATGTTATACACCATGTAAAACACCATGCAATACATCATGTTATGCACCATGTTGTACATCATGTCATACACTATGTTATGCACCGTATAATACCCTATGCAACATAACATGTTATGCACCATGTTATACATCATGTTACACATCACGTTATACAACATGTTATGCATCATGTTATACACCATGTAATGCACCATGTTATGCACAATGCAATACACCGTCTTATACAACATTTTATGCACCTTGTTATGCATCATGTTATACACCATGTAATGCACAATGTTATACACCATGCAATACACCATGTTCTATACCATGTTATACATCATATTATATACTATGTTATGCACCATGTAATACATCATATTATACACCAAATTATACACCATGTTATGCAACTTGTTATGCATCATGTTATACACCATGCAATACACCATTTTATACATCATGTTATACACTAGGTTATGCACCATGTAATACATCATGTTATACATCATGTTATACACCATGTTATACATCATGTTATTCACCATGTTATGCACATTGTTATGCATTATGCTATACACCATGTTATACACCATTTAATACACCATGCAATACACCATGTTATGCACCATTTTATAAAATATGCAATACACCATGTTATACACCATATTATGCACCATGTTATACATCATGTTATACACCATGTTATACCTCATGTTATACACCATGTTATACACCCTTTTATGCACGATGTTATACACCATCTTATGCACCATGTTATACACCATTTAATACACCATGCAATACACCATGTTATGCACCATGTTATACATCTTGTCATGCACGTTGTTATGCATCATGTAATACATCATGTTATACACTATGTAATACACCATGCATTATACCATGTTATGCACCATGTTATACATCATGTTACACATCATGTTATACATCATGTTATGCACCATGTAATACATCATGTTATACACCATGTAATGCACCATGTTATACACCATGCAATACTCTGTGTTAAACATCATGTTATACACCATGTTAAACATCATGTTATAAACCATGTAATGCACCATGTTTTACACCATGCAATACTCCATGTTAAACATCATGTTATACACTATGTTATGCACGATGTAATACATCATGTTATACATCATGTTATAGACAATGTAATGCACCAAGTAATACATCATGTTATACACCTTATTATGCACCATGTTATACATGATGTTATTAACCTTTTTATGCTTCTTGTTATGCATCATGCTATACACCATTTAATGCACGATGTTACACACCATGTTATGCACCATGTTATACAGCACGTAATACAACATGCAATACACCATGTTACGCACCATGTTATGCACCATGCAATACACCATGTTATGCACCATGTAATACATAATGTTATACCATGATATGCACCATGTTATACACCATGTTATGCAGCTTGTTATGCATGATGTTATACACCATGTAATGCACCATTTTATACACCATGTAATACACCATGCAATACACCATGTTATATACCATGTAATACATCATGTTATACACCATGTTATGCACCATGTTATACATCATGTTATTCACCACGTTATGCACCTTGTTATACACCATGTTATACACCATGTTATGGACCTTGTTATGCATCATGTTATACACCATGTAATGCAATATGTTATACAACATTTAATGCACCTTGTTATGCATCATGTTATACACCATGTAATGCACCATGAATACATCATGCAATACACCATGTTATGCACCATGTTATACATCATATTGTACACTATGTTATGCACCATCTAATACATCGTATTATATACCATGTTATGCACCATATTATACATCATGCTATACATCACTTTATGAACCTTGTAATGCATCATGTTATAAACCATGTTATGGACCTTGTTATGCATCATGTATACACCATATAATACACAATTTAATACATTATGCAATACACCATAGTATGCACCATGTTATGCACTTTGTTATGCATCATGTTATACACCATGTAATGCATCATGTTATGCACCTTGTTATGCATCATGTTATACACCATAGAATTCACCATGTTATACAGTATACGATACACCATGTTATTCAATTTGTTATGCATCATGTTATACACCATATATTACATCATGTCATACACTATGTTATGCACCATGTAATACATCATGTTATAAACTATGTTATGCAACATGTAATACATTAGGTATACTCCATGCTATACATCATGTTATACACCATGTCATGCACCTTGTTATGCATTATGTTATACAACATGTTATGCACTTTGTTATGCTCGATGTAATACATCATGTCATACACTATGTTATGCACCGCGTAATACCCTATTCAGCATAACATGTTATGCACCATGTTATACATCATGTTACACATCACGTTATACAACATGTTATGCATCATGTTATACACCATGTAATGCACCATGTTATGCACAATGCAATACACCGTCTTATACCCCATTTTATGCACCTTGTTATGCATCATGTTATACACCATGTAATGCACAATGTTATACACCATGCAATACACCATGTTCTATACCATGTTATACATCATATTATATACTATGTTATGCACCATGTAATACATCATATTATACACCATATTATACATCATGTTATACACCATGTTATGCAACTTGTTATGCATCATGTTATACACCATGCAATACACCATTTTATACATCATGTTATACACTATGTTATGCATTATGTAATACATCATGTTATACATCATGTTATACACCATGTTATACATCATATTATACAAAATGTTATGCACAATGTTATACATCATGTATTCACCATGTTATGCACCTTGTTATGCATTATGCTATACACCATGTAATGCAAGATGTTATACACCATGTTTTGCACCATGTTATACACCATGTAATACACCATGCAAAACACCATGTAATGCACTATTTTATACAATATGCAATACACCATGTTATGCACCATGTAATACATCATGTTATACACCATGTAATAAACCATGTAATACACCATATAATGCACCATGTTGTACATCATGTATACATTTATGTTAAACATCATGTTATACACCATGTTAAACATCATGTTATAAACTTTATTTTGCACCGTGTAATACATCATGTTATAAACCTTGTTATGCACTATGTTATACACCATGTTATGCACCATGTTATACACCATTTAATACACCATGCAATACACCATGTTATGCACCATGTTATACATCATGTTATGCACATTGTTATGCACCATGTAATACATCATGTTATACACCATGTAATACACCATGCAATACACCATATAATGCACCATGTTGTACCCCATGCAATACTCTATGTTAAACATCATGTTATACACCATGTTAAACATCATGTTATAAACCATGTAATGCAATATGTTATACACCATGCAATACTCCATGTTAAACATCATGTTATACACTATGTTATGCACCATGTAATACATCATGTTATACGTCATGTTATAGACAATGTTATGCACCAAGTAATACATCATCTTATACACCATGTTATGCACCATGTTATACATGATGTTATTAACCACTTTATGCACCTTGTTATGCATCATGCTATACACCATTTAATGCACGATGTTACACACCATGTTACGCATCATGCTATACACCACGTAATACAACATGCAATACACCATGTTACGCATCATGTTATACACCATGCAATACACCATGTTATGCTCCATGTAATACACCATTATATGCAGCTTGTTATGGACCTTGTTATACATCATGTTATACACCATGTAAAGCAATATGTTATACAACATTTTATGCACCTTGTTGTGCATCATGTTATACACCATGTAATGCACCATGAATACACCATGCAATACACCATGTTATGCACCATGTTATACATCATATTGTACACTATGTTATGCACCATCTAATACATCGTATTATATACCATGTTATGCACCATATTATACATCATGTTATACATCACGTTATGAACCTTGTAATGCATCATGTTATAAACCATGTAATGCATCATTTTATACACCATGCAATACACTATGTTATGCACCATGTTATACATCATGTTATTCACCACGTTATGCACCGTGTTATACACCATGTTATGGACCATGTTTTGCATCATGTTATACACCATATAATACTCAATTTAATACACCATGCAATACACCATGTAATGCATCATGTTATGCACCTTGTTATGCATCATTTTATACACCATAGAATTCACCATGTTATACAGTATACGATACCTCATGTTATACAGTATGCGATACACCATGTTATGCACCATGTTGTGCATCATGTTATATAACATGTTGTGCACCATGTTACACACCATGCTATGCTCCATGTTATATGTCATGTTATACATCATACACTATATTATGCACCATGTAATAAATCATGTTATACACTATCCAATACACAATGCTATGCACCATGTTATACACCATGTTATGCACCATTAGATATATCATGTTATTCACCATGTTTTGCACCTTGTTATGCATCATGTTATACACCATTTTATGCACCATGTAATACACCATGCAATATAACATGCTATGCACCATGTTATACATTATGTTAGACATCGTGTTATACACCATGTTATGCACCATGTTGTGCACCGTGTTATACGCCATGCAATACACAATGCTATGCACTATGTTATACACACTGTTATGCACCATCTTGTACACCATGTAATTCATCATGTTACACTACATGCTATGCACCATGTTATACGTCATGTTATACATCATATTATACATCATGTTATACACCACGTTATGAACCTTGTAATGCATGATGTTATAGACCATGTAATGCACCATTTTATACACCATGCAATACACCATGTTATGCACCATTTTATACATCATATTATTCACCATGTTACGCACCTTGTTATACACCATGTTATGCAAATTGTTATGCATCATGTTATACACCTTGTAATACACAATTTAATAGACCATGCAATACACAATGGTATGCACTCTGTTATTTATCATGTTAATCACCATGCTATGCACCTTGTTATGCATCATATTATACGCCATGTAATGCATCATGTTATGCACCAAGGAATGCACCATGTTATACAGTATGCGATACACCATGTTATGCATCATGTTATACACCATGTAATGCATAATGTTATGCATCATGTTATGCACCATGGAATGCACCATGTTATACAGTATGCGATACATCATGTTATGCATCATGTTATACACTATGTAATGTATCATGTTATGCACCTTGTTATGCATGATGTTATGCATCATGGAATGCACCATGTTATACAGTATGCGATACACCATGTTATGCATCATGTTATACACCATGTAATGCATAATGTTATGCATCATGTTATACACTATTTAATGTATTATGTTATGCACCTTGTTATGCACCATGTTGTGCATCATGTTATATACCATGTTGTGCACCATGTTACACACCATGCTATGCTCAATGTTATATGTCATGTTATACATCATACATTATGTTATACACCATGTAATAAATCATGTTATACACCATGTTATGCATCTTCTTATGCACCTTGTGATGCATCATGTAATACATCATGTTATACACCATGTTATACATCATGTTATGCACCATGTTATACATCATGTTATACACCATGTTAAGCAACTTGTTGTGCATCATGTTATACAACATGTAATGCACCATGTTATACACCATGCAATACACCATATTTTGCAAGATGTTATAAATCAAGTTATACACTATGTCATGCACCTTTTATGCATTATGTTATACACCATGTAATACACGATGCTATGCACCATAAAGATACACCATGTATTACATCATGTCATACACTATGTTATGCACCATGTAATACATCATGTTATACACCATGTTATAAAACATGTAATACATCATGTTATACATCATGTAATGCACCATGTTATACACCATGCAATACACCATGTTATAAAATTATGTTATACATTATGTTATGCAGCATGTAATACATCATGTTATACACCATGTTATGCAACATGTAATTCATTATGTATACACCATGTTATGCACCATGTTATAAATCATGTTATACACGATGTTATACATCATGTATACAATATGTACGCACCATGTAATACATCATGTTATACACCATGTTATGCACCATATTATACAGCATGATATTCACCATATTATGCACCTTGTTATGCATCATGCTATACACCATTTAATGCACGATGTTATACACTGTGTTATACACCATATTATACACTATGTTGTGCACAATGTAATACATCATATTATACACCATGTTATACATTATGTTATGCAGCATTAAATACATCATGTTATACACCATGTTATGCACTATGTTATACATCATGTTATACCATATGTATGCACACATGTAATACAACATGTTATACACCATGTTATGCACCATATTATACATCATGTTATTCTCCATATTATGCACCTTGTTATGCATCATGCTATACACCATTTAATGCACGATGTTATATACTATGTTATACACCATATTATACACTATGTTGTGCACCGTGTTACACATAATTTTATACACCATGTTATGCACCATGTTACACATCATTTTATACACCATGTTATTCACTTTGTTATGCATCATGTTATACACCATATATTACATCATGTCATACACTATATTATGCACCATGTATTACATCATGTTATACACTATGTTATGCAACATGTAATACCTTATGTATACACCATGTTATACATCATGTTATACACCATGTCATGCACCTTGTTATGCATTATGTTATACAACATGTTATGCACTTTGTTATGTACCTTGTAATACACCATGCAATATACCATGTTATGCACCATGTCATACATCATGTTACACATCATGTTATACACCATGTTATGTATCATGTTATACACCATGTAATGCATCATGTTATACACAATGTAATACACCATGTTATACACCATTTTATGCACCATGTTATGCATCATATTATACACCATGTTATACACCATGTTATACACCATGCAATACACGATGCTATGCACCATCTTATACATCATGTTATACACCATGTATTACATCATGTCATACACTATGTTATGCACCATGTAATACATCATGTTATATACCATGTAATGCACCATGTTATACACCATGAAATACACCGCGTTATACACCATGTTATACACCGATATTGCACATCATGTCATACACTATGTTATGCACCATGTTATACATCATGTTATACACATTGTTATGCACCATGTAATACACCATGTAGTATACCATGTTATGCAGCATGTTATACATCACATTACACATCATGTTATACACCATGTAATTCACCATGTTATACAATGCAATACACCATGTTATACACCATTTTATGCACCTTTGTTATGCATCATGTTATACACCATGTAATGCACCATGTTTTATACCATGCAATACACAATGTTATGCACCATGTTATACATCACATTATACACTATGTTATGAACCATGCGGTACATCATATTATACACCATGTAATGCACAATGTTATGCACCATGTTATACATCATGTTATACACCATATCATGCACCTTTTTATGCATTATTTTATACACCATGTATTGCACCATGTTATACACCATGCAACACGCCATGTTATGCACCATGGTTTACATCATGTTATACACTATATTATGCACCATGTTATACACCATATAATACACCATGCAATACATCATGCTATGCACCATGTTATACATCATGTTATACACCATGTTATACATCATGTCATACACTATGTTATGCACTATCCAATACATCATGTTATACACCATGCAATACACAATGCTATGCACAATGTTATACACCATGTTATGCACCATGTTGTACATCATGTCATACACTATGTTATGCACCGTGTAATGCCCTATGCAACATACCATGTTATTCACCATGTTATACATCATGTTACACATCACGTTATACAACATGTTATGCATCATGTTATACACCATGTAATGCACAATGTTATACACCATGCAATACACCATGTTCTGTACCATGTTATACATCATATTATGTAACTATGTTATGCACCATGTAATACATCATGTTATACACCATGTTAAAGATCATATTATACAAAATGTTATGCACCATGTTATACATCATGTTATTCACCATGTTATGCACCTTGTTATGCATTATGCTATACACCATGTAATGCAAGATGTTATACACCATGTTTTGCACCATGTTATACACCATGTAATACACCATGTAATGCACCATTTTATACACCATGCAATACACCATGTTATGCACCATGTTATAAACTATATTTTGCACCATGTAATACATCATGTTATACACCATATTATGCACCATGTTATACATCATGTTATACATCATGTTATGCACCATGTAATACATCATGTTATAAACCATGTAATGCACCATGTTATACACCATGCAATACACCTATGTTATACACCATGTTATACACCATGTTATGCACGATGTTATACACCATGTTATACACTATGTTATGCACCATGTAATACATCATGTTATAGACCATGTTATGCACCAAGTAATACATCATGTTATACACCATGTTAAGCACCTTGTTATGCATCATGTTATACACCATTTAATGCACCATGTTATACACCATGCAATACACCATGTTATGCAACATGTTATACATCATGTTATACACTATATTATTCACCATCTTGTACACTATGTTATGCACCATAAAATACATCATGTTATACAACATGTAATGCACCATGTTATACACCATGCAATACACGATGCTATGCACCATGTTATACATCATATTTTACACCATGTATTACATCATGTCATTCACTATGTTATGCACCATGTTATACATAATGTTATGCATCATGTAATACATCATGTTATACACCATGTTATACATCATGTTATACATCATGTTATTTACCATGTTATGCACCATGTTATACAACATGTTATACATCATGTTATTCACCATGTTATGCACCATGTTATACATCATGTTATACACCATGTTTTACATCATGTTATACACCATGCAATATACCATGTTATGCTCCATGTTATACACCATGTAATGCACCATGTTATACATCATGTTATACACCATGTTATGCATGATTCTATACACCATTTAATGCACGATAATATACACCATGTTATACACCATATTATACACTATGTTGTGCACCATGTATTACATCATATTATACACCATGTTATGCACCATGTTACACATCATGTTATACACCACGTTATGCACTTTGTTATGCAACATGTTATACTCCATGTATTACATCAAGTCATACTCTATGTTATGCACCATGTAATACATCATGTTATAAACTATATTTTGCACGATGCAATACATCATGTTATACACCATGTTATGCACCATGTTATACATCATGTTATACACCATGCAATGTACCATGTTATGCACCATGTTATACACCATGTTATGCATCATGGTATACACCATGTAATGCACCATGTTATACATCATGTTATACACCATGTTATGCATCATGTTATACACCATGTAATGCACCATGTTATACACAATGCAATACACCGTGTTATACACCATTTTATGCACCTTGTTAGGCATCATGTTATACACCATGTTATGCACCATGCAATACACGATGCTATTCACCATGTTATACATCATGTTATACACCATATATTACATCATTTCATACACTATGTTATGCACCATGTAATACATCATGTTATACATTATGTTATACATCATGTTATGCAACATCTTATGCACCATGTTATGCATCTTGTTATACACCATGTCATGCACCTTGTTATGCATTATGTTATACACCATTTAATGCACCATGTTATACACCATGCAATACACCAAGTTATGCAACATGTTTTACATCATGTTATACACTATATTATTCACCATCTTATACACTATGTTATGCACCATAAAATACATCATGTTATACACAATGAAATACACAATGCTATGCACCATGTTATACACCATGTTATACACCATATTGAATATCAAGTCATACACTATGTTATGCACAATGTAATACATCATGTTATACCCCATGTTTTGCACCATGTTATACATCATGTTATACATCATGTATTACATCATGTTATACACTATGTTATGCAACCATGTTATACACCATGTTTTACATCATGTATTACATCATGTCATACACCTATGTTATGCACCATGTAATATATCATGTTATACACCATGTTATACATCATGTTATACATTATGTTATTCACCATGTTATGCACCATGTTATACATCATGTTATACAACATGTTATACATCATGTTATTCACCATCTAATGCACCATGTTATACATCATGTTATACACCATGTTGTACATCATGTTATACACCATGCAATATACCATGTTATGCACCATGTTATGCATCATGTTATACACCATGTAATGCACCTTGTTATACATCATGCTATACACTATTTAATGCACGATGTTATACACCATGTTATACACCATATTATTCACTATGTTGTGCACCATGTATTACATCATATTATACACCATGTTATGCACCATGTTACACATCATGTTATACACCATGTTGTACATCATGTTACACACCATGTATTACATCATGTCATACTCTATGTTATGCACCATGTAATACATCATGTTATAAACTATATTTTGCACGATGTAATACATCATGTTATACACCATGTTGTACATCATGTTACACACCATGCTATGCTCCATATTATATGTCATGTTATACATCATACACTATCTTATGCACCATGTAATAAATCATGTTATACGCTATACAAAACACAATGCTATGCATCATGTTGTACACCATGTTATACACCATGAAATGCACCATGTTATACATCATGTTATACACCATGTTATGCATCATGTTATACAACATGTAATGCACCATGCTATACACAATGCAATACACCGTGTGATACACCATTTTATGCACCATGTTATACATCATGTTATACCCCATATTATGCAACATGTAATACATTATGTTATACATCTTGTTATGCAACATCTTATGCACTATGTTATGCATCATGTTATACACCCTGTCATGCACCTTGTTATGCATTATGTTATACACCATGTTATGCACCTTGTTATGCTCGATGTAATACATCATGTTATACACCATGTTATGCACCTTTGTAATACACCATGTAATATACCATGTTATGCACCATGTTATACATCATATTGTACACTATGTTATGCACCATCTAATACATCGTATTATATACCATGTTATGCACCATATTATACATCATGTTATACACCACGTTATGAACCTTGTAATGCATCATGTTATAAACCATGTAATGCACCATTTTATACACCATGCAATATACACAATGTTATGCATCATGTTATACATCATGTTATATACACCATGTTATGGACCTTGTTATGCATCATATTATACACCATATAATACACAATTTATACACCATGCAATACACCATAGTATGCACCTTGTTATGCATCATGTTATACACCATGTAATGCATCATGTTATGCACCTTGTTATGCATCATTTTATACACCATAGAATTCACCATGTTATACAGTATACGATACACCATGTTATACAGTATGCGATACACCATGTTGTTCATCATGTTATATACCATGTTGTGCACCATGTTACACACCATGCTATGCTCCATGTTATATGTCATGTTATACATCATACACTATGTTATGCACAATGTAATAAATCATGTTATACACTATGAAATACACAATGTTATGTAACCATGTTATACACCATGTTATGCACCATGTTATATATCAAGTCATACACTATGTTATGCACAATGTAAGACCTTGTTATGCATCATGTTATACACGATATAATACACAATTTATATTAACACCATGTAATACACAATAGTATGCACCATGTTATGCACCATGATATACATCATGTTATACACCATGTTTTGCACCTTGTTATTCATCATGTTATACACCATTTTATGCACCATGTAATACACCATGCAATATAACATGCTATGCACCATGTTATACATCATGTTAGACATCATGTTATACACCATGTTAAGCACCTTGTTATGCATCATGTTATACACCATTTAATGCACCATGTTATACACCATGCAATACACCATGTTATGCAAAATGTTATACATCATGTTATATACACTATGTTATGCACCATAAAATACATCATGTTATAATAACCATGTAATGCACCATGTTATACACCATGCAATACACGATGTTATGTAATACACCATGTTATACATCATGTATTACATCATGTCATACACTATGTTATGCACCATGTTATACACCATGTTTTACACCATGTATTACATCATGTCATACACTATGTTATGAACCATGTAATACATCATGTTATACACCGTGTTATACATCATGTTATACATTATGTTATTCACCATGTTATGCACGATGTTATACATCATGTTATACATGTTATACATCATGTTATTCACCATGTTATGCACCATGTTATGCAACATGTAATACATCATGTTATACATCATTTTATACACCATGTTATGCACCATGTTATACATCATGTTATACACCATGTATTATATCATGTCATACACTATGTTATGCAAAATGTAATACATCATGTTATACACCATGTTATGCAACATGTAATACATCATATTATACATCATTTTATACACTATGTTATGCATCATGTTATACACCATGTTATACACCATGCAATACACAATGATATGCACCATGTTATACACCATGTTATGCATCATGTTATACACCATGAAATGCACCATGTTATACATCATGTTATACACCATGTTATGCATCATGTTATACAACATGTAATGCACCATGCTATACACAATGCAATACACCGTGTTATACACCATTTTATGCACCATGTTATACATCATGTTATACCCCATGTTATGCAACATGTAATACATTATGTTATACATCTTGTTATGCAACATCTTATGGGCTATGTTATGCATCATGTTATACACCATGTCATGCACCTTGTTATGCATTATGTTATACACCATGTTATGCACCTTGTTATGCTCGATGTAATACATCATGTTATACACCACGTTATGAACCATGTTTTACATCATGTTATACACCATGTTGTACATCATGTTACACTCCATGCTATGCTCCATATTATATGTCATGTTATACATCATACACTATGTTATGCACCATGTAATAAATCATGTTGTACGCTATGCAATACACAATGCTATGCACCATGTTATACACCATGTTATACACCATGTAATGCACCATGTAATGCACCATGTTATACACAATGCAATACACCGTGTTATACACAATTTTATGCACCTTGTTATGCACCATGCAATACACGATGCTATTCACCATGTTATACAGTATACGATACACCATGTTATACAGTATGCGATACACCATGTTATGCACCATGTAGTTCATCATATTATATACCATGTTGTGCACCATGTTACACACCATGCTATGCTCCATGTTATATGTCATGTTATACATCATACACTATATTATACACAATGTAATAAATCATGTTTTGCACTATGAAATACACAATGCTATGCACCATGTTATACACCATGTTATGCACCATGTTGTATATCAAGTCATACACTATGTTATGCACAATGTAATACATCATGTTACACTCCATGTTATGCAACATGTAATACATCATGTTATACATCATTTTAAACACTATGTTATGCATCATGTTATACACCATGTTATACACTATGTTATGCACCATGTAATACATCATATTATATACCATGTAATGCACCATGTTTTACGCCATGAAATACACCGTGTTATACACCGTGTTTTAGACACCATGTTGTGCATCATCTTATATACCATGTTGCACACCATGTTACAACCATGTTATTCACCATGTTATACACCATGCAATATACAATGCTATGAACCATGTTATACACCATGTTGCACAGATGTCATACACTATGTTATGCACCATGTAATACATAATGTTATACACCATGGTATACAACATGCAATATACCATGTTATGCACCATGTTATACACCATGTTATGCATCATGTTATACACCATGAAATGCACCATGTTATACACATCATGTTATACACCATGTTATGCATCATGTTATACAACATGTAATGCACCATGCTATACACAATGCAATACACCGTGTTATACACCATTTTATGCACCATGTTATACATCATGTTATACCCCATGTTATGCAACATGTAATACATTATGTTATACATCTTGTTATGCAACATCTTATGCACTATGTTATGCATCATGTTATACACCATGTCATGAACCTTGTTATGCATTATGTTATACACCATGTTATGCACCTTGTTATGCTCGATGTAATACATCATGTTATACACCTTGTTATGCACCTTGTAATACACCATGTAATATACCATGTTATGCACCATGTTATACATCATGTTACACATCATGTTATACACCATGTTATGCACCATTTTACACACCATGCAATACACCATGTTATATACCGTGTAATACATCATGTTATACATTCATGTTATGCACCATGTTATACATAATGTTCTATTACAATGTTATGCATTATTATAATGCATCATGTAATGCACCATGAATACACAATGCAATACACCATGTTATGCACCATGTTATACATCATATTGTACACTATGTTATTCACCATGTAATAAATCATGTTATACGCTATGCAATACACAATGTTATAACCATGTTATACACCATGTTATACACCATGTTATGCACCATGTAATGCATCATTTTATACACATGTAATACACCATGTTATACACCATTTTATGTAACCATGTTATGCATCATGTTATACATCATGTTATGCACCATGTAATACAGATGTGCTATTATTAACCATGTTATAGTATATGATACACCATGTTAAACAGTATGTTATACACCATGTTATGCACCATGTTATACATCATGTTATATACCATGTTATGCAATCATGTTATACACCATGTTATGCACCATGTTATATGTCATGTTATACATCATACACTATGTTATGCATGCATTAATGTAATACATCATGTTATACACCATGTTATGCACCATGATATACATCATGTTATACACCATGTTATGCACCTTGTTATGCATCATGTTATACACCATTTTATGTAACTCATGTAATATTAACCATGGAATATAACATGTTATGCAACCATGTTATACATCATGTTATACACCATATTATTCACCATCTTATACACTATGTTATGCACCATAAAATACATCGATGTTATGCAACCATGTTATACATCATGTTATACACCATGTATATACATCATGTCATACACTATGTTATGCAGCATGTAATACATCATGTTATACACCATGTTATGCACCATGTTATACATCATGTTATTCACACCATGTTATGCACCTTGTTATGCATCATGCTATACACCATTTAATGCACGATGATATACAACCATGTTATACACGATATTATATTAACTATGTTATGCACCATGTAATACATCATATTATACACCATGTTATGCACCATGTTACACATCATTTTATACACCATGTTATGCACTTTGTTATGCATCATGTTATACAACATGTTATACACCATGTTACACATCTTGTTATACACCATGTTATGCATCATGTTATACAGCATGTTATGCTCCATGCAATACACTATGTTATGTAACCATGTTATACATCATGTTATGCACCATACATACATCATGTTATATACCATGTTATGCAACATGTAATACATCATGTTATACATCATGTTATACACCATGTTATGCATCATGTTATATAACCATGTTATACATATGTTATGCACCATGTAATACATCATGTTATGCACAATGTAATAAATCATTATATACACCATGTTATGCACCATGTTATACATCATGTTATACATCATGTTATACAACATGTTATGCATCATGTTATACACCATGTTATGCACCATGCAATACACTATGTTATGCACCATGTAATACATCATGTTATGCACCATGTAATACATCATGTTATAAACCATGTTATGCAACATAATACATCATGTTATACACATCATTTTGTTATACACCATGTTATGCACCATGTTATACATCATAAAGATACACCATGTATTACATCATGTTATACACCTATGTTATGCACCATGTATGTAATACATCATGTTATACACCATGTTATGCAACATGTAATACATCATATTATACATCATAATTTTATTAATCATGTTATACATCATGTTATACACCATGTTATACACTATGTTATGCACCATGTAATACATCATATTATATAACCATGTTATACACCATGTTTTACACCCATGAAATACACCATGTTATACACCGTAATGTTTTAGACACCATGTTGTGCATCATCTTATATATCATGTTGCGCACCATGTTACACACCATGTTATTCACCCTCATGTTATACATCATGTTATACACCATGTATTACATCATGTCATACACTATGTTGTGCAACATGTAATACATTATGTTATACATCATGTTATGCAACATCTTATGCACCATGATATGCATCATGTTATACACCATGTTGCATATCATGTCATACACTATGTTATGCACCATGTAATACATCATGTTATGCACCATGTAATAAATCATGTTATATACCATGTTATGCAACATGTAATACATCATATTACACATCATGTTATACACCATGTTATGCATCATTTTATACACCATGTTATGCACCATGCAATACACTATGTTATGCACCATGTAATACATCATGTTATATACCATGTTATGCAACATGTAATACATCATGTTATACATCATTTTATACACCATGTTATGCACCATGTTATACATCATGTTATACACCATGTATTACATCATGTCATACACTATGTTATGCACCATGTAATACATAATGTTATACACCTTGTATACACCATGCAATATACCATGTTATGCACCATGTTATACACCATGTTATGCATCATGTTATACACCATGTCATGAACCTTGTTATGCATTATGTTATACACCATGTTATGCACCATGTTATGCCTGATGTAATACATCATGTTATACATCTTAATGTTATGCACCATGTAATACACCATGTTATGCACCATGTTATACATCATGTTGCACATCATGTTGTACACCATGTTATGCACCATTTTATACACCATGTAATACACAATGCAATACACCATGTTATATACCATGTAATACATCATGTTATACACCATGTTATGCACCATGTTATACATCATGTTCTACACAATGTTATGCACATTATAATGCATCATGTAATGCACCATGAATACACAATGCAATACACCATGTTACGCACCATGTTATAAATCATATTGTACACTATGTTATGCACCATCTAATACATCGTATTATATACCATGTTATGCACCATATTATACATCATGTTATACACCACGTTATGAACCTTGTAATGCATCATGTTATAAACCATGTAATGCACCATTTTATACACCATGCAATACACTATGTTATGCACTATGTTATACATCATGTTATTCACCACGTTATGCACCTTCTTATATACCATGTTATACACCATGGTATGGACCTTGTTATGCATCATATTATACACCATATAATACACAATTTAATACACCATGCAATACAGAATAGTATGCACCATGTTATGCACCTTGTTATGCATCATGTTATACACCATGTAATGCATCATGTTATGCACCTTGTTATGCATCATTTTATACACCATAGAATTCACCATGTTATACAGTATACGATACACCATGTTACACAGTATGCGATACACTATCATATGTAACCATGTTGTTCATCATATTATATACCATGTTATGCACCATGTTATATACACCATGCTATGCTCACATGTTATATGTCATGTTATACATCATACACTATGTTATGCACTACCGTAATAACATCATGTTATATATTATGAAATACACAATGCTATGCACCATGTTATACACCATGTTATGCAACATGTTGTATATCAAGTCATACACTATGTTATGCACAATGTAATACATCATGTTATACCCCATGTTATGCATCATGTTATACACTATATTATTCACCATCTTATAAACTATGTTATGCACCATAAAATACATCATGTTATACACCATGTAATGCACCTTGTTATACACCATGTAATACACGATGTTATGCACCATGTTATACATCATGTTATACATCATGTATTACATCATGTCATACATTATGTTATGCAACCATGTTATACACCATGTTATACACCATGTATTACATCATGTCATACACTCATGTTATGCACCATGTAATAATACATCATGTTATACACCATGTTATGCATCATGTTATACATTATGTTATTCACCATGTTATGCACCATGTTATACATCATGTTATACACCATTTTGTACATCATGTTATACACCATGCAATATACCATGTTATGCACCATGTTATACACCATGTTATATTAACCATATTATACACTATGTTATGCACCATGTATTACATCATATTATACACCATGTTATGTAACCATGTTAACGCATCATGTTATACACCATGTTATGCACCTTGTTATGCATCATATGTTATACATTACATATTACATCATGTTATACTCTATCTTTTATGCACCATGTAATACATCATGTTATAAACTATATTTTGCATCGATGTAATACATCATGTTATACACCATGTTATACATCATGTTATACACCATGTTATGCTCCATATTATAGCGCATCATGTTATACATCATACACTATGTTATGCACCATGTAATAAATCATGTTATACGCTATGCAATACACAATGCTATGCACCATGTTATACACCATGTTATGCTATACCATGTAATGCACCATGTAATGCACCATGTTATACACATGTAATACACCATGTTATACACCATTTTATGCGTAATCTGTTATAGGCATCATACTTATACACCACATGTTATGCACCATGCAATACACGATGCTATTCACTATTTTATTATACAGTATACGATACACCATGTTATGCACCATGTTGTAACTCATCATGTTATACACCATGTTATACACCATGTTACACACCATGTTTATGTCACCATGTTTTATGTCATGTTATACATCATAATACACTATGTTATAATAATGTAATAAATCATGTTATACACTATGAAATGCCACAATGTTATGCACCATGTTATACTCCTGTTATACACCATGTAATGCACCATGTTATACACAATGCAATACACCGTGTTATACAACATTTTATGCACCATGTTAGGCATCATGTTATACACCATGTTATGCACCATGCAATACACGATGCTATTCACCATGTTATACATCATGTTATACACCATATGTAACATCATTTCATACACTATGTTATGCAACTATGTAATACATTGTTATACACCATGTTGCCATGCAACATGTGGTATACATTATGTTATACATCATGTTATGCAACATCCTTATGTAACCATGATATGCACATCATGTTATACACCATGTCATGCACCTTGTCATGCATTATGTTATACACCATGTTATGCACCTTGTTATGCTCGATGTAATACATCATGTTATACACCTTGTTATGCACCTTGTAATACACCATGCAATATACCATGTTATGCACCATGTTATACTTCATGTTACACATCATGTTATACACCATGTTATGCATCATGTTATAGAACATGTAATGCACCATGTTATAATAATAATGCAATACATCGTGTTATACAACATTTTATGCACTATGTTATGCATCATGTTATACAACTATATAAAGT
The DNA here is from genome assembly GCF_004210375.1 of Tachypleus tridentatus. NCBI lineage: Eukaryota > Metazoa > Arthropoda > Merostomata > Xiphosura > Limulidae > Tachypleus > Tachypleus tridentatus. The sequence goes on from NC_134827.1 coordinate 61,924,697, forward strand.
ATCATGTTATGCAAATCTCATGTTATACACGATAGCAATGCACCATGTTATACATCATGTTATACACTATGTTATGCACCATGTAATATACCATGTTATATACCATGTTATGAATTATGTAATACATTATGTTATGCAGCATGTAATACATGATGTTATACACCATGTTATGCGCTGTTATATTACCATTCATGTTATGTGCTGAAAGAGTACACATCATGTTATACAATATGTATGTAATTCATGTAATACATCATGTTATACACCATGTTATGCACCATATTATACATCATCATGTTCTTTCACCATATTATGTACCTTGTTATGCATCACGCTATACACCATTTAATGCATCGATGATATTCTCAATGCCATTACGATAATATATATACACTATGTTAAAGTAACTATGTAATACATCATATTATACACCATGTTATGAAACCATGTTACACAACAAAATTTTATACATTATGTTATACACTTCGAAAGTTATGCATCATGTGATACACCATAAAAGTTACACACCATGTTATACATCATGTTACACATCATGTTATACACCATGTTATGCATCATGTTATACACCATGTTATGTACCATGTAACACACTATGCTATGCACCATGTTATACATCATGTTATACACCATGTATTACATCATGTCATTAATCTCTATGTTATGCTAAATCATGTAATACATCATGTTATATACCATGTTATGCAACATGTACTTACACATCATGTTATACATCATGTTATACACCATGTTATGTAATCACCGTTAAATACACCATGTTATACACTATGTTTTGCGTAACTCATGTAATACATCATGTTATATACCATGTTAAATTTTAACGATGTTATACACCATGTTATACACCGTGTTATACACCATGTTATTATATTAACTATGTTGTGTACCATGTTTATATATACCATGTTATGCATCATGTTATACACCATGTTATGCACCATGTTATACATCATGTTATACACCATGTATTACATCATGTTATATACACTATGTTATGCACCAGTAGTACATCATGTTATGCAACCATGTTGCATCGTCATAACATACACTATAAAAGGCAGTAACACCGTAATACATCATGTTATACGTAACCATGTTATAATACACCATGCAATATACCATGTTATGCAACTTGTTATACACCATGTTATGCATCATGTTTAGGCACAATCATGTTATGCACCATGTTATACATCATGTTATACACCATGGCAGTGCATCATAAAGTTATGCACAATCATGTTATGCAACTATGTTATACACAATGCAATACACACCGTGTTATACACCATTTTATGCACCATATGTTATACATCATGTTATACACCATGTATTACATCATTTCATACACTATGTTATGCACAATGTAATACATCATGTGATACTAATTATGTTATGCAACATGTAATACATGTTATACATCTTGTTATGCGTACCATCTTATGCACCATGTTATACATCGTCGTTGGTACACCGTTATATCATGTAATCTTATTATGCATTATGTTATACACCATGTTATGCACCATGAGTTATGCTCCGATGTAACAAGCATCATGTTATATTAC